>NW_019520508.1:57763-124932 GCF_002814215.2 Seriola lalandi dorsalis
CACCCCACCCCACCCCCCAAGCATATGCTATAGGCAGAGGACACAGCTTTGCGCAAGCCTCTGCTCTCAGATTGTCTCATGTCTTACTCATGTGGAGTCGCCACCCTCAACCTCCGAGATAACCTCATGTACACTTGTTTGCTTCAAAACATGCAGTAAAAGTCACACCCTCTTACTTAATCCTCTACAGCATGCAGTTTCATTTTAACATTGTTTTTAACAGAAACTATCACTGTTGAGGTTTAATGTCTGTTTACCAAAACAATATTTTATTCAAATATTGTGACTGGGTCATAATGCATTTGCAAGTGTAAAGAGGGCTAATGATGTGTGAGGGGAAGGTAAGAGATTGACTGGCACTAGGACCCAGGTAGGGGGCGGAGTCTACAAATGGTCTGAAAGCTCACCTGGGCCTTGATTCCTGGTTTGAGACCCACCTGTGAGACAGCCACTGAGGCCTGCCTGTGTTTGCTGTTGATTTGGTAGGTTGCTTGTTTACAATCATGATTTTATCACTTAGACTGTGGAGCCAAATGTTGCTTTTAGCTCCTATATGAAATGAAATATTTGTATTTTTAGGTCCTTCATGTTGAGTTAGGGACTAAAACTTGGACTGAGGACGGTAGATAATAGTTTATTTATCTTCCATGGCATATATTTTGTTAAATGTTTGTTTTATACCTATTTGAATGTGCTTTTGTTTCATTTCAAGCTCAAACAAATGGAGACAAACAGCTTGGAAAGCCAGCCACTAGCCACTCTAGTAGTAAAGTAGCCATACTGAATGCGTGCTTTGGTGTGCGGTTTCACCTTAGCTTGCTGTTTGTAGGGAACTTGAAGTAGTGTTGAACAGTTACGAGTCTGATTGGATGGTGTGCAGTGTTTGTGCGTTGATCTGCCTGCATGTCTTGTGACAGTTGCCTCTTTGAGGCTTAACTCTACATTAACTCTCCTTAGAGAGGAGACTGTCCTCCTGTACAAAATGAGCCCATAGATCGTCTGTACCAGCAGCTTATTATGACCCGCCGTTACGTTTTATTGTCAGGCGACTTCTAGCAGCTGTAGTGATCATGACAAGAGCAAAGGAGGAAGTTAAGTGACGCAGAGCGACAAATCTGCGTTAAGAGGAGGATTGGGATTGTTTTTTTGTTTTTTTACTCGGTTATTTAATTCCTCTATTTATTGTTTATTATAAATAATATAAAAATCTTTTTTTCATTTTAAAGCATCATAAACAATTTTTTTTTTTTTTTTTTTTGGATACAGCAGTCTCTGGTTCCAGTTTATTCTGGGTCTTGTGTATTTTCTGTATCGCATATAAAGGGCCAAAGTGAAACTGTACCTTCCAGGTTCTGCTCCAGATGTAAGAGAAAACCTTATTCAAAGTCCCACTTATATTTGTAAGTGCACTAATAACTAAAAATCCAGCCTTGGAAAATAACCTATCTCAAAAGTGTCTCATGTGGCTCACTACATACGTTTAGATCAGGATGGCTGTTTTTCTTTTTTTTTTTTTTTTTTTTTTTTTTTTTTTATGTAAAGCTATGAACACCATTACCCATAAGCCCTAGATATTCGTGGGCAAGTGCCACATTCTCAAGGTGAGCACAAAGGCCTGCAATCCTAAGTCACAATAATGCATGTTTTTCTTGTTGTTGCTGCCGACATTGCATGAATGCAGCCTCACATTGCAACATCACAAGAGAGCGTGGGTGAGTTTTATAGATGTGGATAAAAAAGTTGCAATGACATAAGTACCCACGCTGCTGTGTTTGTAATTTTAATAGTAGTTCTCCGTTGTTCTCACTAGTACAAAATATTGTAGGCCTTTCTAAGAAATATCCTAGCTATTTTAAATACCTGTTAATTTTTGAGAAAGAAACTACAGATCCCATAAAATAAAACAATTTCTTTAACATAATTTTTTTTCAACTCACTAAGAGGTGATTATATTATGTAGAGTTATCTTATGTACTTGACAGGCTTTGAATCATCAAGTTGTTTGTTGTTTTTCTAAGTATATGTGTTAGATGTTGTAATATATTTATCTGGACCTTGTTACAATACAGTATTGGGATCTAAATAAACAAACTTCCTAATGTCAAATATTGACTCTTAATCCTTTGTTTGTTGGTTAAAAAAAATCCTCCCATATTGCAGTTTATAATATGTAAGACACAGAAAGCTCCTTTTCTGCTACAGTGGGGTTTACCTCAGTGTGAGCTGCAGGAAAGGCCGGTTTCACTTCACCAGTGGGTGTTATTTTGACCATCTGATGGAGGCGGAGAGGACGGTGTGAGGAGTGTCAGTGAGCAGAGGTAGAGTGGAGCGGTTGCCACGGTGAAAGTACTCTGTTTCCACCAAGCTGCCCTCTGATTGGCCGAGGCCACGGCTGAGGGGAGGATATTCTGCCAATTGGAAACGATTGATGTTTTGTTGCCGGGCCAAGCTGTCCTGACACAAAGCTGACATTTAATGGCAACAAGATGGCTCCTCAGGTTTGAAAAGGTGACACATTAAAGGGGAGGGGGCTGCTGTTTAAATAGACAGATTTTCTCTTAAATAAAGTGACAGACTGTCGGCATGGACACAACGGGCCCCTGGACACAGCCATGTACAAGGCCCCCACCAACCATCCTACATAGGAGCAAGACCCCAACACAGAAAGAGACACAAAACAACCGTCAAGCTTGTGGTTGTTGAGTCTGTTTATGGTTATTTTGCATCTCTTTGAAGATGTTTCACATCTCTTTGTAGTTGTTTTCTCTCTTCCTGGTCACTTTGCATCCATTTTTTGTCATTCATTTTCACACAAAAGAATCAAACAATATAAATATGACAGTATTATAATAAGTTGGCATACACAAGGATTAATATCAGTGGCCAACAATATCAAACACCACCTGGCACACATTATGTACAACATATACACACATTATCACACATCCAACCCAATCACACTATATAACATTGTCCAACTCACAATGGACAGTTTATTTAAAACATTTTTTAAAATTGCTTCAGCAGAACCAGAGATATTTATTTTATTTTATTCTTATCAAAACCTGGCACCTACATTACCCACAATTCAACTCACTCACTGACAGTTTGGTCTGGAAATTCAGGTGTGTCGTGCTGGTAGTGGCTAATGCAGCCTCCAGCTGCTCACTTCTGACTGAAACACTGTTGCCACTGTAAATAACAACTTCATTTATGCTACTGTTCAGTGGATTAATCTACAACAAAGCATATTTTATAATCTGAACTACAGCTGTAAGATAAGATATAGTGGCACAAAGACCCAAATATTATACTTACTCTTAATACAGTTTTCAGGCACTTGTACTTTACGTGACCATTTCCATTTTACCCCAATAAATTTGACTGTTTTCGCCTTTGCAAAACATATGATCAGATTGTACAGTAAAATTAGTTTTTGATCATTTCACAGTACATAAAGTTGTTAAATTGGCTCTGCCTTACATGATGCATTGGTAATAATAATCAAACATAATATATTTTTATGTCCTATAACATTTCAGTGGGCTATTATGCTGCATAATGAGTACTTTAAAATTGAATGCTTGATGTAAATTTTTTAAATCATTGTACTCTAGTGAGAGTATCGTGATTATTTTTGCTTGTACTTTGTGGTATTGCCTCCGATTAAGTATGTGAGTATGTCAGTGCCAAAAAGTTGAACTTAAGCACAGAAATCATGAGTATATGTTTTTCCATATAGAGTATAAGGTTATTGGATTTGAGATGATAACTAGTGTTTGTTTATGGTTCTTTAAAAAAAAAAAAGAGGGGAAAAAAGAACGTATTTATTTTACATATTGGCGTCTGACAATCAGATATAAAACCCCTCTCACAAAAATCTCTTACTCTGAAAATCAATAAACTCTCCCTGAATCATGGCCCCAGACCTCCGCTATCAATATAACCTTAATAAGGCTGTATATTAGATTATGCCAATGGCAGGAAGGAAATGATCGAAATTGTTAATGTTAAGTGATAACTGGAAAAACAACATTTATTGTGTGGGCACCCTTGAGTATAGTAGCAAAAACAATCGATGAGAAAATCAAACATATGCATGGAGTTCATGTGGCATACAAACCCTGTGTAGCATCACAATCCTTGAGATGAGCAGCTAATATTTGTATGAAGTATAAATATTACTATAAAGTGTGCACTGTTGCAGGTTTAGAAAGATGCTGATCTTATCCTCTCTTTATTAAAATAACGGGTTACTGTTAAATTCGGCTGAATTTGTCAAACAAAACCACATACTGTATATTTCAGGTTTGTAATATGTAAGATACAGGAATTATTTACACACTTTATTAAATCTGAGCAGTTCATACAAACAGACCCTCCCTGTTTTTAATAAAATCACATCCCTCTATGATTTCAGGCTGTTTGAACCTGTGGGACATGAACTGTCTGAACTCTCTGTGAGGGATGAAAAACAATGAGCTCAGTATTCTCTGTGGAGGTTTTCTATTTCTTCTAAGTATGCTTACTTTTTATTTTGTCTTTTATAATTTTGTGGGTATGAGCAGGAAAACTTATTCAGCTGAGATTTTTATTTTCTTCTTACAATGTAAAACTGTAAAACAAAAGAAAAAGTTAGTGATGAAAGCCCTCCGGATGTAAACATTAAAGCTTCGTTGCTTCTGTTCTCACTTACAGGCTCTCTTTACACATCTAATGGTGAAAATTTACAAACTAACCTTAAAAACATCAAACATTTAACTCAACATTAATCACTGAAATTTTTCTTGCTGACGTGAGCAAGATTTCTCCACGTCTTACTTAAAAGCAATCTGGTGTGTTTTTTGACGCCTGTGCCTGTGGAAAGTCAGGCGTGCAGTAATGCAAGGTGGCAGCATGTCCCGATGTCACTCATTAGTCGTGCATCTCAAACAGCCAGACAGCTATTGTCAGCTGCACATGAGTAATTGGATCGTACGGGCGAGCTTAAACAATTGCCTCTAATTTCATTACTCTTTTGGACCATGACAACTATTGTCCGCCTGAAATTTTCCCCTTCAGCAATGCTAATTGCAAATGTAAATCAGCAATATTTGGCCCCTAACATGAGGGGACAGTTAATGTGATAAAGGAATTCATCCACTGCGGCTGATTTACAGCAGGCCTGGCAGGCGTCCACTGCTGGAGCCTGAAGCAGACAACAAGGATCTGTTCAACTTTGTTAGATAACTGAACACATCGCTGTATCAATGATATGTGATGTTTCAGTGGCTCTGTTTTGAGGGCTGAATGGAAATTATTATTGTATTGTGAGTAGTCTGACTAGCTATTAGGGGCAATATGTCAATACACGTGGATCTTCAGTTGCAAGTTACTTCAAACTTGTAATCCTCCATACATTGCATCTCTTGTATTTAACATGTAGAAAGGAGAGAGGAGAATGTGAGACAGTTGAAAGTACTGATCACTGAAGCAGCAGGCTTTACTGAGCAAAAACTTTATCATTTGTTCTCTCACAGTTGGATCAACATGACATGACCTTGTGGTCATGAGATATTTCAATCTTGACCAAAGTTGTGGACTGACCAACGTTGCCATCCATAGATCCATGCCACTAATGTGATGGCTGGAAAAGTCACTATTGTGCTAAGTTTCCAATTTTACTTCTAGATTGCAGATTGGTAGTTCTATTATTGTTCCATAAAGATATACAGTAAACTGAATCCTAAATATTCTTTGCCTCTTTTACTTTGAAGATATTGAAGTTATTTTGTAAGTCACAGGAAGGCTCCAAAGAAAATATTAATAATCCTAACATACAGTAGGTTTCATCCCTCCTGCCTACACCAGTAATTTTCATAGTCAGTTGAAAGCGCAGTCTTCTCCGAGTGAGTTATGTGTCACACAGGGCGGGTGGAGGGAGCGTTAAGGACGATGAGGCGGAGGAGGAGGAGGTCACGTTTCAATTCCCCGCAGCGGTCTCGCCTCCCTCTCAATCCTGCTGCACAGTTTTCCTCATGTGTTGAGCAGTCCTTCATAGGGAGAGACGGAGCACATCTGCAGCTGCAGCCAAGGGGCCAAACATGGCGCCAGCCCAGCTCTGAGCCAACACCACAGAAACACACACACAGAAACACACACACAGAAACACATACACTCGGCCCCGTATGTCCCAATATGCTGCTGTGATGTGGCACCAAAGAGTTTGTTTCACACACTTAACTCATTATTTATGCCTACAGGACTACAGAGGTACTAAATGTACATTTTCAGTGATGGAGTTTTCACTTGGCTTGTCAAAGCAGGAAAAGAGTCACTCCACTTTAACAAAAAATCCCTCCCACTGAAGTGCCCTTAAAAGCTTCTTAAATTAATCCTGAGAAATTAACATAAGTAGATACCATTCCTTTCTCACTGAGGCAGGGCAGACCCTCATGCATGTTAATTGTTCACAGCTTTTATAATCCAGTCTTCCACATGTGGGACCTGATCCAGTCTGCCTGGTTCTGATTAAGACTCAGCCACGTGGGGCAAGAGATGCTGAAAGAGGGATCTGCAGTACATATTTCTGGGTTTGTGGGATCTAAAACTATTGTCTTGATTGGCCGGCTGAAACGTCTCCGTCATGCTCAGAGTTGTGATTATTGCTAATTTGCCCAGCTGAATGAAAATATATGCCAAATACAGCTGACCAATTACATCTGTGGGAAAGGGCGGACAACAGAGTGCAGATTGGGATTGGTTGATTACTCCTTTTTATGGTGTAACCTTAAAACTGTAATCTGGCACTTTTATGAGAATCCATTGTTCATGGACAATGTCAGTCCAAGTTTGTGTCACTCTGTGTGAATAAACATAAAAACTATAAGAAATTGTCCAGTATGATGGTTAACACATGCTTGCCCTACTGATGTCCACGTCAGTATGCTATCTATCTTTAGCATCTAGACTCAGGGAGGAAATAGAAAAAACATATAAAACCAACTGTTTGAGAAATGTAATGGATTTTTTGTTATTTATTTGTCTTAAAAACTGAACAAGCCTAGGCAACAAGTCCAGGCTAAAATGTAACAGCTATTGGATAGATCACCATTGATTTTTTTCCAATATAGACATCCATGGTCCCCAGAGGATGAATCCTACTGAAGTTGAAGATCCCGACATTTGTGGTTCAGAGTGAAAAGTCTCAACAACTATTGGATGAATTGTCATGAAATTTGGTTCTGATACTATATTCCCCTCAAGATGAACTGTAATCACTTTGGTAATTGCTTTCATCATCAGGTCAAAATTTAAAATTATCCAACAATTTGGTTTATGACTAAATATTTGTAAAACTAATGAAAATCCTATAGCCAATTAGGCTCAGTGTAGCCTCAGAGAGCTGCTAGCATGGTTCTGGTCTCTTAGTCTTGTTTTTAAATATCAAGTTTTGGTGTCAAGAGCGTTGTTCAAAGAGCACCTATTTTTATTAGCAAAGATATAAAGAGACAAAGGTGATGATCTCACCCAAAATACTTGTGTTCAGCTGAACAACACAACTGCTATCACACTCTGTCATATGGTGAAACCTGAGCCAGCTCCACTCACCAGTGAAGATCATGAGACACAGCTGGAAGTTCAGAGACAAAAAAACTGTTGAAAGTCAAAAAAACTGCTGGAATGAAGCCGACTGACTAATATCATCAAACATTGTAATCTTTATATTCTTAAAATATACAACCTTGAAAACTTAGTTACAAATCTTAAGTACTACTCTTAAAGATTAAATATTCATGGCTAAAAGGAGCAAGAGACTTTAACACAATTAAAGGTTTAACACTCTAACTGGGCACGTTTGAGGTAACTGTCATCAGTTTGTGATTCAAATGCTATTATTTATGTTTTAATAATTTTTTTTTTATTGAAGTTTTTTATGTGTGAGGACCCCCATGAAAACAAGATGATGCAGCTCAGAGTTTATCCTCAAATGATATTTGAAAATAAAACAACAAATGAAAGTACAATGTATGTATTTATGTTCTTATTTTTGATCATTTTAGTTTATGTTTGGTTTTTATCCTGACTCACACGTATTTTATATACGATAGTTAAGCTGCCTCTGATATGTGTATGAAAATTTGTGTTACATTACCTTCAAGCCAGTGAGAAAAGAAAGGACAAAAAATACAGAAATCTCTCATGTGGAAGAACCACATGAGAGATGTTCTGTTCTGTGACATGTTCTAACTTTGCCAGAGAAGTGCATGTTTGTTTAGGAACCATCAATCACAGTAAGAAAAGTGATTGAGAAAATGGGTTTTCAGGTTTTCCTTCATGCGAAGTGGGCTGTGGTCCCTGTGGTCTCTCAGTTGGAGCCTGCATGCTAGAGCAGACCAGGATGCAGGTCATGTTGGGGGGGGGGGGGGGGGGTTGATGGAGGATGAAGAATATGTTCATCATGGCACTGCTGCTCTGTATTGATGGGCCACTTGGGAGCCCTTCATCACCAGCAAGCCAGTCCGTCCTGTTGTGCCTCCACTCTCAGTCAGCGTGTCAGGTTTCAAGCACATGGAGTAGATCAACTAGGCTATGTGGCACTTTACCAGGGCGACATCCACCACACCCTGACTAAGCAGTGACTGGTGTGTTAGGAGGTCCCGCTTTGTTTTCTCTATAAACACCATGTACATTTAAGACTTGTTGTTGCAGGTTGGTGCCCAATTACTGCAGCCGAGGCCACAGTTGTAAAGCGGCCTGAGGAATGTTGCTGGAATTTGACCCCTATTGTACAGAAGTGTGATTTTATTATGAGTAAATATGGTTTATAAGTTGAGGTTTTACTTCTTCTTCTCACAAACAGCTGCTGCAAACACAAAGATATCACCTTATAAAGTTGCTATGGCAAACGTGTGAGCAAACAGTCACGTATTTACACGGTGCGCAGATATGGAGCAATATTTGCAGATATCTGCAGTCAGCAAACACACAAAAGTATAAATCCAGTATTCACTCTCCTTTTAGCTCTGTTTTGGTTTCAACCATCTGGCTTTTAAGCAGCTAAATGCACCACTAAGAGCTAGATGCTAACTTAGGTACAGTATAGTAGGTACAGTTCTCTCATCAGAGCTTTTTTCCAGCCCACTGCAGGGAGAAACGAGAATGTGTAGAGCCGTTGGAGTGAACCAGGGCGGTACAGATGTGGGATGGAAAACCAAACAGGTGAGCTGAAAGTTCTGTTCCGAAGAAGTGTGCAAAGTTGTCATCTGTGGGTTCATCAAACCATTTCATGTTACAAATAGTTGTTTTATATATTATTAATACAAAAACATATATATACACATATACTATAAGTGTGGTTTTGTTTTGTGAATATTTATCCCGAAATTTCCACAGTTTGTGATCCCACATCAGCCATACCACCTTTTTTGTATCAACAACATAATTCAGTATAACTCTGGTGTCCTCAATTTGCTTCATGGTAAAAAATGAAGTTTCCAAAAAAGAAAAAATCCTAAGCACAGCACACGTATGAGGTGTGAAATGCAATTGATCCATCTAAGGGGAATTTCATCAGAGGTTTTAAAGTGCAGGGTCAGCTGCAGAGCGGTGGTCCAGGACTGTGTGTGTTTTGCTCAAGGACACAACAGAAATCCTGTGAGACTTCATTGAGCTTGTGTGTACACTGCAAACTGACTTCATGGTTGGCTTTCATCCTGCTGCACTCAACATTCCTGCTTTTTTAATATACTGCAGTGACCCCAGCGTCCTTTGTCCATTGTCAAAGCTGTTCGGCTTGATTCACACATTCCATTTATAAAGACGCAGACATTTACAGCCAGGGAACAAGTAAAACATTAAACCATGTTCAGCACTCAGGGACTTTCAGCCTGCATCATGGGCCACCAATGATACACCACTGGAACCTTTTTTTTTTATTAGTAAACCTCTCGTTCTCAGGGATTGGCTTGGCTGTGATCCCAGAGACCGGATACAATGGAGCTGAAACTACAAGGTGCTGTCCCACTCTTTGTCATTCAGTTCCTGAAGTCGAATTAGATAAAACAAAGGTTGTGTGAAACTCCAGTGAAGAAAGGAGGAGGATGAAGAAGCTGAGTGTGTCAGGAGACAAAAGTGTGTAACGGTTGGTGTCCAATTTCAAGCTGCACTCAGGTTTAACACGCTGAACTCTTTGCCTGCTTGGGCTGAAACCATTTAAGTGTAATACAAACAGCAAGAGTTAATTTATAATCTGTTTAAAGGGTCAGTTCACCCAAATTACAAAACAAAGAAAATGCCATTTTCTTACTTACCTCTTGTTGGGAATGCAAAAATTTTTGTTGACAAGATTTTTAATTTCTCAGATTTCTGCCACCAGAGAAATTAAGACATGTTCCTGGAAATACATACTGAAGCAGCTGGATTTTTTAAATTTAAATTTTACATCTGTGAGCTCTGCAAATTAAGTTACGTTCACTTCAGTTGTGTTTAGGTGGTGGCAGAAATCTCAGAAGTATATAAACCTACTTTAAAAGAACAGTTTGAATATTGGGAAATATGATTATAATTTTTTTTTTTGACAAGATTTAGATGCATGATCCTGTCCAAAGGAAACAAATCAGCCTGCTACCACCTCTAAAGTTAACATTTCCAAAACTGAAAATGACACATTGTGGTTTTTCGGAGGGGATAAGTACCAGACTTGTTTTTTAACTATGCCCAGGGGCTAACCTGTGCATGGTTGAACATGGTGCTGATCATGGCTTAATGTTTTCTGAAAACATTTCACGTGGTTTTAATGTTTTCAGTTTCGGTATGGATTAAAATTGATTTGTTTCCTTTGGACTGGATCAAGCTTGGACTCCAACAATCAAAAATATTAAGTGATTAATTTGTCAGTTTTTAGAAGACATTTTTTTATTAGATGTGTCTCATCTCTATGCTATGCTCAGCTAACTGGCTGCTGGCTGTAGCTTCATATTTACCATATAGACATAAAATTGGTATAAATCTTTTCACCTAACTCTCATTTACCCCAATATAATTTCCCTCAAAGTATTCCTTTAAAACCAGTGCATAAAAGTCAAACTATCAGCATAACTAGTAAGAGAGACACATTTTTTTTTTAGGATTTGGCTTCACTAAACATTTATAAAGGCCAACGTCAAATATATTACATTCAGTTTCCATCAAAATTATATTTAGTCAAACTCACCTTCACAGTCACCCACACAGTCTCGGTTTCTTTGGCTTTGCGAAGGATTGTCAAAACCATTTTCACCCCATAATTTACTAAAATACACAATACAATCTGGGCTGCTGTTTCTTGGAGTAAAGAGACAAGAGCAGTACTGAATGCAAATAAAAAAAAAGTAAAATTGCAGTTTGCAGCCTGGTTGCAATCTAGGGCAGGATATGAGCTGTAAAGATGGAGATGATGTGATCAACACCGAAGTGATGAAAATTGTGTCTTTGTCACATTCCTGTCTATAACCCCTCTCCTCCACACTGCATACATAATAACAGGCTAGACTCTGTAAAGCCAACTGAAAATAGATAATGATGTGTTATCTGTCAGAGAGGCTGTACAGTACGTAACGGTGCCAGTTCCCTGAAGAAAACGTCAGTGAGGATGTCTCACATTTCCATCATGTTTCTTTAGATGCAGCCACGCTCTGCCCCGGTAATATTAGCTCTGTCTTATCAACTCACATACGTCTGTGACAGTGTCACACTAACAGGATGTACATGTGAAGGAAGGAACAACTAATACTGGCTGGCGTGGGATCTTTGAAACATGCTTATGAGTGACTCAGATGGTTATCTTTAGTCCAGAAAGTAAACATGAAGATGCATGAGGTCATTCACATCTCTGACTATTTCTTACACAACAGTGAATCTTGTGCAGCGGGAGACCTAAAGGTCTGTTCACCCAGATTACAAAAAAAAAGGAAAGAAAACATTATTTATATCTATTATACAAATAGTTTGGGATGTATTTGCACAGATTTCTGCCTCCATAATGTAAGTGAATGTACTATCGTATGTGGAGCCTACAGCACTGAAATATAACATTTAAATTCAACAGCGACTTGTCTCTCCATGCAGAAACAGTGTCATCACTACTCTGAATAATACACAGAAAATAAATTTTTTTTATGCAGTTTTTTCAGTTTGTGAGCACCACAAACTGGGTGGAGGCAGAAATCTCAGAGGCAAATACCTCAAAACTTTAGCAGATAAAACCATAAGGCAAGAGATACATGAGAATTATGTTTTATAATTTTTCAGGGTTTTTTTTATAGATATTTATTGTTTTAAGCTTAGACTGCATATAATTTCACTAATGTGAATAAATAAAGTTGTATTGAATTGAATCAGAGTACATGAACAGTGAAGAAAAACACATAGCTTTAGGCTAGAAGGAGAACTACCACAGGATCTTACAATGAAAAAAAGAGATTTCATAAATGTTAAAGCACACAACAACTGGCATTCTTTAATTGTGTAATTCTTTTTTATACACTGGTTTTGGGCTCTGTCTCCTCTGAGTTTTCCTCTTTTGTAAATCCAGAGTGGATAGAGGAAGGTGTGCAAAAAGGTGATTAAATCTATTCGTGAGTATTTCAACTCAAAGCCTTTTTTTTCAGCAAAGTTTCAAAAATAAAAATAGAGAACATCAAATCTATTTCTTGCCCCAACAACAATTATTACTTAAATTTAATGGTAACTGAAGAATAGACACTGATTTTAATTTTAACAAGGCAACAGAGCCATGAAGGCATAGTTTCATACTATATAAACTGACCCACTGTAGCTGTCTTTCATACAGATAATCTGAGTTTTAATCTCTTCTATCAACCATAGATTAAAATCATTTCACAATACATTCTCAATCCTCTGCCAGAAAAATCCTCTTCTCACAGAAATACTACAAGTCTTAAAGCCACTAGGGAAAAGGTCAAAGAATCTATTGTAAGCCTCTTTAAACTAGTGGAAGATGGTTCAGAGACGACTGATCAAACCAGTGTGTCAGAAGGTGGTGAGAAATTAGGCTATAACACACTAATGGCCTTGAATGGGTATAAATCTGAGTCAGCTGAGCCTTTCAGGACAGGTGAGGATGAAGGACCTGATGTTGGAAGGTCATGAACTGTCTTTGTGAGCTTTGCGGTGACAGATGTAATAAAGATAGACAATAGGTAGAAGCGGTGACTCACTCCTCTGCCCGTGATTCAACCCATCTTCTGTTACTGTCATCAAAACACACTGAGTCGTCTTTGCAAGACACGTGCACGAGTTATCATCAACACCAAGCCTCTGTGCAGGAAACACAGGGACTCTCCCGGCAGCTCACACTGTACACATGCAGCCATGTTTGAACAATAGAGACCAGGGAGCGGGGATGAAGAGTCGTAACCGAAGATGTTGGTTTGATTGCAGCTTACAGATGGACTCAGCCCTCTGTTGACACTCCTCTCCTCAGGCTGGCAGGGAGGGCCCTGACCTTTCACCCCAGCTGGATGCCTATTCTTGTTGGGGGGGGGGGGGGGGGGGCTGCTGCTGCTTTGCTGCTGTTTTGACAACATAAGGAAAAAGTCTTTCGTCAGGGGAAACAACCATATGTCTTCAAGACCCAGCCCCCTCCATCCAAAACAGGAATACCTCACATCCTCATCTGCTTTACTCAGGACAATATTGATTCTCTCTGAAGAGATTTACATCATGTGTCAGATGTGAATAAGATTTATGTAATGGCAGTCCAGTGACAGCTGACCTCTAAAATACAGTTCACAGAGAGATTCACATGAGCCTTGAGTCTCTGTAAGCTGCAGGTGAAGCACTGGACAACAGGGTTGGGATTGAGGAGATAATGCTTCAACCTTAGTTTTAATCCCCACCTGCAATTTTGAAATCTACTCGATTCCTGATAATCCTGGTTAATATGCATGACTGGAGGATCATGTAAGCACTTACAGAATATTAGTATCTACTATACATTTAATCAGTGTAACACATCTCTCCCCATACAGAGTCACATCATGTAGCCTAAACACATTTCTTAGTCAAAGCTTCTCTTATTATTTTTTGTTTGAGTTTGTGATTTTGATTTGTTAAGTTTAAGTAAATTATCTTTTTAATAGAGACTTGGCCAAGAGGTCAAGTAAATACAAACATCAACTGACTGAAACATGCATAAACAGCTATGATTTTTCCAAACTATCTAAAAAGGCAAAACAATGAAGAGCAAGACATCACCAGTGCTGCAGTTGCTTTTACAGGTTGCAACTGACTGAACTACATAGATGAGAAATCTGAGAAAGATTAAATCATCTGACTGAAAGCTCCAGGACAGCTACTATGCGGCAATGGAGGTACACTGTCGACCTTTTTGTTATATTGATGAATCAAATGACATGTGCAACTTGTAAAAAAGCGAGCAGTGGCAGTGATGAACCCACCACATAGAACTCTGCAGCTGTGGAGCAGGGCACACAAACATATCATAGCCTTTCAAGTTGATACGGCAAACGCATTACAAAAAGTTAATTATTTACACATCCAGCAGATATGGAGCAACATTATCATTCATTTAGAGTAATATCACTGGTCACCAAGGAGAATATGAGTCCAATATTCACTCTTCTTTTAGCTCTGTTTTTGGTCTCCACCACCTCCTGAATAAGATATTTGGCTAGTTAGCTGCTGAGTGCGCCACACATTCACCAGCTGTAGTCTGAAACTGTGTCTGTCTGCTGTTTGGTGCAGAGAGTTTTTAGAGCTTTTTACTGTAAACATTTGCCTGCTGCAGCTCAAATAGATGCTATGAGAGCAGTGAGAGTGAACCAACACGGTATGGACAGCTAAACATTGAACTGAAACTCACTATAAAGCCCAGCCCAAGGAGAGCTGCAGATTCAGGTGATCATTTTCTGTAAGTTCATCATTACAAGTGGCACCCTTCTCATTGTTTTCACTTTGTTATTTTATACAGTATCATAAAAATATTGATTATAGTTGCTATAAAAAATTAAAAAATGATGATCATGATGGTTAACTGATAACTAATCCAGTGACTCCCAGACTGACCATGCCTTTCCCAGAATGTGTACCATGATAATCTCTCTGTTAGTTTTATGAGTACCTGAAGCTGCCAGATCAGCTCTTTCTGTGAAGCACCACTTCACATGCACTCAGGCCAAGTGCAGCAGGTCTCGCTGAATACCATCACCATTCATGGACGACAGCAGAAAGTGAGGACAAGTAAGCTTTAACAAAAAAATCCACAAAAACCCACTTCATGTTTGCAGCTGCCATACTTCTGCGAGTGCTTTTTTGCTCTGCACTTATGTCATCAACCTTGCAGTGTTAAATAATTGAGGCGAACACATTTTGGCATGTAGTATGGGAGTTACTTTTTCTCCTCTGATACATTTAACTTGAGCGTTAAAGCATCGGCGGGACTTGTGGCCTCTTCATGAATTAAACATTGTGCCATCAAAGCCCTGAGGGAGTGTTACCTTGCTGTCTGCAGTAGTGCAGCACCAGCTGGGTCTATCCTTACAAGAGTCCCTAAACTTTAAAGTTGGAGGTAGCACTTTAGTTGCATCATCTCACTAGCTTTAGTATTTATAACCTGCTCTAGATCATCCTAAGGCTGATTTGAAACATTAGGCTTTATGAGCAGCCTCAGCACTTCTTCCCCCTGATTAACACACAAGATCAGCACTTTTATACCACACACTAAGTTTTGGCAATCTTTTTTTCTCTCTTTGTTCTTGCAGAGAGTTTGCGAGACTAAGTTTTCTGTGGTGGAGGTGCCGCTGGTGGTCCTTGTAGGCCTGCAGCCTTTCCTGATGGCCCAAAACCACAGTGTCCCAATGATAGCAAATGATCGCTGCAAGGCTAAGGAGGAAAAGTAAACGAAAGAGATGACACACAACGGCTCAAACCGGGAGAGCTTTATCAAGACAGTGGTAACCAGATACAGGAGCCTAGACACAGACAGGTTAAAAGGCCCCCCACACCTCCTACAGGACCTCCGGACAATAGTCATTTTGTGTCTATTTGTGTTCATTCTGCATCTTTTTGTGGTAGTTGTGTTGTCCCTTTTTGGTAATTTAGCATCTCGTTGTGGACTCTTTGGTAATGATTTGTCTTTTTATGGTTGTTTTCCATCTCCGTGCTTGTTTTATGTCAATTTGTGGTTCTTTTCTGTCTCTGTGTAGTTGTTTTGTGTCTCTTTGTGGTTGTTTGGCCTCTCATTGGGATCATTTTGCATTTCTTTTCTGGTCATTTTGTGTCTTTTAACTGACATTTAAACAAGGAAAGAACCACACAAACAGTAGAGGAGAAAATAGTCAATCTTATGACTCATTTCTGGTTTAGTACTGGTGAATATTATTGCTTTAAGTTACTCATTTATTTTTGTTTGTTAATTATTCACACATGCCTTATATTGGGGTGTATGTGTGTGTGTGTGTGTGTGTGTGTGTGTGTGTGTGTGTGTGTGTGCGCCTGTGTGTTTGTGTGTGTGTGCACCGTTGAATCTTGAGCCAATATTTGTGTCACATTGTGCTGAGCAGATAAGAAGGCTGTTGAAAGATTCAGTTCATCCACAGGGTTGTGAGGGAAGTCCTTTGGCCCATACAGGAAGCTTGTAAACTGAGCTGGAGCACAAACAGGAAGTGAGTGATGGATTGCAGGTTTTGTTGCAGCGCAGAGGGGAAAGCTTGAGAGTACCTCAATCGCTTCAGCACATGGTCATGTTGTTAGAAAGCTGTTAAGTTGTTGCAATGCAGGAAAACGATTCTCTGTGGTGGATTCAGGGAGTCACAGGGGTGTGTCATTCAGTTGTTTTTTTTTTTATCTGATTAGACTTTGGACTGTGTTTTAAATCATTATTGAATCATGAATTTCACTTTTAAACTCTCACTGTATTCACTACTGCAACTAATTAGTATTTTCATTATTGATTCATCTGCCGATTATTTTCTAGATTCATCGTTTTGCTTATAAAATGTGAGGAGGTTAATGAGGATAGTTTCAAGACTCCAAGAATGATATATTCAAATGTCTTGTTTTGTCTGACCAACAGTTTACGGTTGTAGAAGATTATGGAAACCAGCAAATAATCACACTCGAGAAGTCGGGACGAGACAATTTGGGGTGTTTTTTCTTAAGAAATGACAAAACAATTATTGGATTATCAAAATAGATGCTGATTTATTTCAACTCTGCAGTTAATCAAGTAACTGTTGCAGCTCTAGCTGTATCAGGAAGAAAAAATAAACTTTTTTTTGTGTTCTTTTGGTCTTAATCACAAATATTGTTAATGCACCCCTGTGCTTCTGCTACAGTAGTGTTTGCAGTTCTTGGTGGTCTCTGGGTCGTGACCCCCTGTGCTGCAGCAGAGACAGGTGCTGCCACATTTCTTTCATCCCGCTGCATCTGCTGCAGACAGTCGTCCTCAAATTCAAGCAACGTCCTCGTTGTGTGGGAAAAAAAAAAAATGAAACCATAATTTCTTTCATTAATTTCAAAGTGTGGTAGAATATTTTTAGTTTAATAGCAAACTAAAGGGAGAGAAGTGAAATGAAATGCAGCAAAGCAGGGATGGTGTGATCTTAACCACACGGCCATTGGAGACACCAAAGAAAGTAAAAAAGGGAAAGAGAGCATTTCAAAGAAACAACCTCTGATATTACCTTGGCATTTTCAAACATTGTCAGATTTGTATGTATGTATGTACATGTATTTTATGTATTTCCCATTGGTCATGGCTGCATTAACCTCTCGCCCCTACTGGCCCCCACTGTACATGACTCACATGGAGTTAACTGGGGCTTTTCAGGCCCCTTGGTAGTTGCCTGCTTTGCCCTGTTGGTAATCAAGGCTTGCAAATGTCTCAGTTGTATTGAATACAAACTGGTTTACACTGAAAACTAAATACTGAACATAACAAGGCAATGTCTTCAGTGATCATCTGGGATGAAACCAATCTAGGTTTTTAACAAATTAAGTTAAACTTATCCTCACTTAATCGTGGACATAAACCTGTTGAAAAAGGCATTCCACTTTCTTTCCTCATCCACCCTCACACCCTTTCTGGTTAAACAAACAACCATCATCATTAGACTGAACACCAAATAATATAATTTGTGCGCCAAAAAGGTTCCTTTCAGTTTCAAGGAGGTGATTGTTTGTAATCAATTTGAAACACAATAAAATGTGGTTTCTGTGAGCCTGAACAGAGAGCAGGAGTCTAATAGAGGGCTGATGCTGTCTTTTTACTGTTAGGTAATGAAAATGCATGAGCTTTGTTTCAGAGGATCAACAACTGAGCCAAACCTGCTGATGAGACAAACAGAAAGCCTGGAGGTGGCTGGAGGCTCTTGATAACAGCGGAGCTCTCATTCTGTTTAATGGTAAATGCATGCATTGTATTTCTACACATTTCTTTATCCCTTGACATTTATTGTATTTCTGTATTTACCCTTTTGCACTGGTAATCCATCTGGAAGAGAAAGGCACATACTGCACAGGCAAGTCTGTTTCTCAGGCCTACAGGCAGACACCTGTGTGTGAGCTGTCTGTCCATGTAGTAGATTAACTCTTTGAGCGGCGCTCTTTCTTTACCCTCAGCCAGAGAGTGAGTTCATAGGTCAAATTCATACTTCTTTTTTACTCGTCTGCCTCTGATGTCACATTCCCCTGAAACAGATATAGCCGTCACAAAAGACAGACTCACTTTCTTGCCACTTTTCTGCCAGCAGCTGCAGAGGTTCAGAAATAGCAGTCCCATTCTCAACTGACATACTGACGCCAAACTGAAAACCACTGACTCTCTGACTCTTTGAGCTTCAGATGCCATTGGCTTCACAATGGAGTTTCTTTCCTATCTTTATTCAAGAGCATGGTCTTTCATTTTGAGAGTGGTATTTCTTCATTTCACCTTCAGATTTTGTAATGCTTTCCCTCAAAACTCAGCCCTATCTCTTAAATAGTCCCTGTTCAAGCACAAATTTGCTCTGCTCCTGTGTAAAACTGTTTGTCAGTTCAATCTTTCTTGAGTCTTTCTCCTTGCACTCGTTTCTGTGCACTTGCGAAACTTCTGGCATCAGATTTCTGCACTTGCTCTTTAATTTTTGCGAAATGACCCGAAATGGCGCCCTGTATTGTTCTCATCCCTCAAGAAAAATAAAATGTTAATCTAAAAATGGAAATGCACTAGATTAATCTAGGAGTGATGATCACACAAAAGCTGGACTGCTTAGTTTGATGTTCCTATCTAAGGTTAGAAAATCAGGTTAGAGATGATTGAAAAGATGCACATTTTTTAATTTGTCCATATTTTTTTGTAAATATTGAAAAGGCAACTCTGTCCTTCTTCCAAAATCACCCACTACATGCACACCCAAAATACCAAAAAAATGCCCTTAGGAAATTTATTTTGGACATGAGAAGAAAAAAAAGAGTTAACTTTAAGAATACAGGGGGATGGGCACCACCAAGAATTGTTATCATGCTGCACAGATCAAGCATTTCATGACATGAATGAACCACGATACAACAAATCCAAAACAGAAAGGTAGGCCTAAAGAAATGAAGCTAGTACAATCACTGAGATGAGCTTTTTATGGAAATAAGTTGCCATTAAGTAGGATGAATAATGAATGAATAATAAATGATTCATTCATTATGCTCTAATGTTTAGGACTTCTAGAAATCAGCTGTTTCCAGATAACGCCTTCTGCTGACTCGATCTTTTAGTAGTCAAGCTGTAGAGCAACAAACAGCTGACTATACAAACTAAGGGCAAAAAGAGAGCCAGTATCACCTATGGCAGCTTTTCAGTGTTGGAAAAAATATTTTCTTCATATGACCTGCTCCCATCGGTGTCCAAGAAAGCAGTATGCATCGAACAACACTGCAGCAAGCCTCTGCCCACTATCTTATTACAGTGAGTGGCATAATAATGACTTTGAGCATATCTGCGGTGCAGTGGAGGCAGATGCACAGCCATGCTGTCTCTGACACAGAGCAGGATGTATGTGCATGCCTGTACAGTCTCCCTGTAATCAGCATCCTGGCTGCTGGAGATAAGACACAGTGGCTCAGTGTGAGGCTGCAGATGGCTTTCTGCCAAAAGAGTTCAGGGCAAAACTTCCATGCCAGCAACACCACCAAGGACCCCTATTTTACTTCACCACCATCATTATCCAACACAATACACCACCCTAGCACCTTATCTGTGGTAACTGCAAAAGAGCCCTGCAAAAGATAAAAATGTCTTTTAATTTTAATCAGTCATCTAGGTCAGTGATTCACAACCAGGGATACGCTACTTCTGCAGTTTCCAGGGGGTGCATGGAAAGACTCTCGGCTCATATGAAAACATAGAAATTCTGATTTGATTAAAAAACAATACATCCACAACAAACAATACATCCATAACAGAAGTATCTGAAATAAGACCAAGTGAAACAGTTTGCTAGAAGTCAAGAGCTAGCCTAAAAGAATGCTAAAAGTAGGCTAATAGATAATTGGTTAAAATAGTTTGTAAAATTCAACACTTAGATAAAAGAATGCTAAATGTAATGGATAAAGGTTTGAAACAGTTATCTCTAAATAGTAAACAGTGAGCTAAAGTAGAGCCACAGTTGAAATAGCTAAAAATACTGGTTAAGGGGTTGCAATAATTAACATTAGCTAACATGGATTAACAGACGGTTTAAATAGATGGCTTAAACTAATGGATAAGCAGTCAAAATATAGTTAACAGTAAACAGATTAAGTATTTAGCTAAATGTAATTGTTAAACTAATCTGCTAAAAGTCAACAGTTAGCTAAAGAAATGCAAAATATAACGTGTAAATGATCGAAACAGTTAGCTCTGAAACAGCTAAAGTCAACATGAAATGTTGGGAACCACAGATGTAGGTTTCTCCTCTCCTTTTAATTATCCCCATCTGTGTCTGCACACAGTCAATGAGAGATATCAGGATCTTTTTGCTCCGTGTCTCTCGGGAGAATTAATTTCATTCACTTTTTAAAAGTAAGAACAATTTTCAATTTTCCTACAGTAGACAATCCGTCAGAGCAGACATGAAGGCTTAATGTGATTTTGTCAGTTTCTGTGTTAGCACTATTTTGTGGCACCTGAGTTTTGTGTTTTCATCTCAGTGCACACATTATGTTTCGCTGAATTTTCTGTCAATCACTTGACAGCCTGAGGATGAAAGATAGTCTCTCTGCTAGAAAATAATACCTCAAAAACATGTCTTCTTATAAACCTTTGTCTTGTCATGTAGGGCATTTTGTCACCAGATAGCAGCTATAGGATGCACCACAGTTTGCATTTTCGGGTAAATGCTTAAGACGCTGGAAAATAACTTGAGGACATATAAACCAGATGCAGACAGTATGGCCTAGCACAGAAGCTATGTGGGAAAAAACACTTAAATTCAATTAGTTGTGAGAACAAAGTTCAGATCATCTCTTTTAAACTAATAGTGGCTCTGTAAAGCATCTTTTAGCACTTCTAAACAGTCATCTTTCCATATACCCTGGACTGTAATTTACTTTTAATAACTTCCATTCTTCTGTGATTGCTGTTGGAATATTAAATCAAGGATGGCTTTTAGAAAAACAAAGTCCTACTCCTCTAGATTCATTTCAACAACAGCACTGTACTATAAATCAGCTCCCAAACCCCTTAGTCAGGGAAAATACACTCCATGTGGAAGTTGTACTACGTTGCATCAGCCAAGCGAGTGGGGGAAAAAAAAAATGTTTTTAACATGCAAAGAGGTCTCTGTGTGGCTGTGTGAGCCAGGGGCAGCTCTTCAGCCAGAGCTCCATCTTTATGAGCCCACAGACACAATCACACTGGAACATGTGGTTTTGATCGGCTCACGTGCAAGGCCGAGGCCAGTTAAAGCACCAGTACACAGTGATCACTCACTACGCTGCAGCAATGAGAACCACATGCCAGTTTAAACCCAAATGCCCTGATCCCAGTCCCTGTTTTCAGTCATGTCCTGCCCCTTGGGAGCCCTGTTCCCAAGCCTGCAAACAATGGCTCTGTATTCATTCAACTTTTTCAAGCAGTTGTGAGAATATGGAGCCCCTCCCAAACATGTTTTATCGTGATGCTGGATTACATTGACTGATGTGTTAAATAGTTTGGGTGTAAAGGAATTTTATAATTTTTCTGCCATAATTTCAGGATGTTTCATGAACATCACCACACCTCAGATTCATTAAGATATTATGGTGAGTTATGATGATGTTGGCTTCACCAGTTTGTTTGTGCACAAACCCCCCTCCTATCCTTTGGAGCAAACTTTTCATGCCATAGGTGGAGAAAAACAGCTTTATACTGTGTTTGCTTGTGTAAGTATTTTTACATTGGTAACGCAAGATCAGACATGTTGTCTCCAGATCTGAGAGGCTCTGCAACCTTCTGCACCTACTGCAAACAAACATGATGAAATCACTGCTCACCTGCTTGTTATACATCTGATTCTGTATTTCACCACCAGACTCAGACTCGCACACTAAGGAAAAACAAATGCTGATGTGTCAATCAGCGGAGAAGTCTGCTGAACACATTCACGCTGTGCAGCCAAACATTGTTCAAACCTGCAATAGCGGATTTTATTCATTTATTTTTTTTATTTTTTGAATACTACTTGGGGACAGCTTCTCACGATGACCTTGTTACATAAAGTTTTACTTATTTACACATCCAGCTGTTACAGAGCAACATTATTGTTCAAGTGGAATTGTGTCTCTGTCCACCTGGAGAATTTCAGTCTTGTTTAATTCCAACTCCTGAAGGAATTATTTGGCTCTTTAGCTACTAAATTCTCCACTATGTTCACCAGCTAGTCACCAAGTGTGAGTGTTAGTTGGTTTTTAGAGCTCCAGCTGCCTCCTGTGGTCAAAAACAATACTATGAGACAGTGAACCAAAACAGTAAAGTTGGGATTTGGAGAGATGAACAATTAACTGAAACAATTAACATACATCACCTGAACTTCAGATTCAGGTGATGTATGTTGATCATTATGAGTGACCTCTTTCTCATTGTTTTTTTTGTTTTGTTTGTTTTCACATTGTCATTTGATACATTATTATCATAAAAGTATCAGTTATAGCCACTTCAAACACACAGAAAATAATTTCAAATTCTGGAGATCCAAATGTTTCCAAAGCTACCAGATATTTGGGAAAATGTTTATATAATGATGTACAAGACATCTGGAATATTTCCAAAGGATGAAAATGATGGAAACAAGGAATCGTGGCTTGAATATTTGTGCTGAGTAACATCATATAGCTTCAATGAAGAGTTGTAACAAGCTAAAACCGAATCCACATATGACTCTGGCAGACAATCTGGAAGAAGATTAGTTTTCCAAACTTAAAGCCACTTAAGGGTAAATAAAAATGGAAAACTGGATGTTAAGGGATTTAAAGTCAGGCCAAATGCCAAGGATTCTGTTTCCCGCTTCTCAATTTTCAAGGATTTTCCGCTTTTTCAGTTTTAGATGTGCTATTGTCTTTCATATCCCACAGCAGTGTTGATGACCTTTGTGGTTTGGTATCAATACCACAAAAAAAAATTTTTGCAGCCCTAAAAAACAAACTGGTGTTACACAACACTTCTTACTTGATTTATTTCTGAACGATTCCTAGGTTTCAGTCACTTGTCTAGCCTGACAGTGTCTGTCCCACTGGGATGTACTTGTTAATTTACCCCATTTGCCCCCTGTCTGGCCTGTGATGTCTGTAGGTACAGCATGTCATCTGTGTCGCTCTGCTGTTTGGTGTCAATACACGGCATCCGCTGACCATGAGCAGATCGTTAATAGCACACTTTGTACTCTCATGAACTGTGAACTGGGGGAAAAAAAACCATAAAGATTCCACCACCCAACAGTTAGCTAATCCCCCTCAGTGGTGTGGTCCCACAGAAGACCCACAGTGGACACCCAGACAGGTTAGTGATTTCTGCTGTACAGTAGAAAGTGGCAAAGCGGACAGGTCGTAACCCTGGACTGGTGGATGTGGGAAGACTGGTGACGGCCAAGCAACGTGAATGTGTCTTTATCGCTGTGTGTCTGTCTCATGCTGTTGCCATTGCATTCCTGCTCTGACCCTGACAGACATTCACTGCTCACATGTGCTCTTCAACACACAGTCACTTCCAAAGAGCAGGTGACAACCGAGAATACTTTCGCTCTGTTGACAGGCTGCATACCGCTGTGAGAGGAGAATATAGTGACGACATGACACATTTCAGCCACCTAGCCAGTGTGGCCAGATGAACTAGTTTTCTGTTTTATAATTTGGGCTGCTTTTTTGGGGGGGTATTATTTGCGGGAGACGGGAAGGTCAGAGAGAGAGAGACAGGGGATGACACGCAGCAATGGGCCATGGGTCGGATTCGGACCCATGTGGGCACAGTGGGCTACTTAGTTTATTATTACAACAGTTTCTAGATATGAAAAGGAAGGCTATACATTCCAGTGGTTTTAAAACTATAAGGGAGACATGAAGAGAAAGATATGAGAGGGGGCAGGTACATGTAGGTGTTCTGAAAACAACAGGAGGTTAGTATTGTAGTTATCAACTTGGACCATGTGGACCTCACATCTGGGAACCCCAGGTCTGTGAGCCAGTAAGGCATCAATGAACACTTTCAGAAGTGTTTGACATAATTTTTTTTTGTCAGGAAAAACTACCTAAATATTCTGTCTTGTGTGTTAGGTATGAAAGAAATGTGACCCTGTGTGCCTAAACTTACACCGCTTTCAAAAAACATGCACATGAAAAATGTATATAGTTAAATTGGCCATAAAAGTAGCAGCTTATTTGCTTTTATAGTTTGTGGCAAAAGATTCAGTGTGACCAAGGATATCATTATGGTGATCTCCGTCATGAATAAACGTCTATATACCCACTTAGAAATTATAGAAAAAGAAACGCTCCTTGTAACTACAGAACTGAGAATCATCATGTTTTTAAGTTGTCTTCGGTATCAAAGTAGTCCTGTGGCAGTTGTCAGTACATCCAATGGTACACTGCAAACAGGAACTGCCAATCGCTTATTCAGCTTATTTAATTTTACATTTAAATGTAAATAAATACAAGCAAAAATATTGCAATATTGCAAAATTGCAATATTACATCTGTTACTATAACCTTTAACATTTGATGTGACATTATCGATTATACTTTGTAGAAAAAAAGATTAAAAGTCATAATGATGCACAAAAATAAACCCCTTGCAAACTGAATATTAAAAATTGAGCTACTTTTACAACAGCTGGGCTCTGAAAGGGCTACATTATGTACAATGCACTTTGTAGAAATACGACATTATAGGTTGGTGTGAGGCTCTCTGTCCAATGAGGTCATCCAGTCACGCTCTAAGGATATTATTCTTCTCACGGGGCAGCAGAAGCTGTAGCTTGAGGGCTCAAGATCATTTATGCTCTAGCTACAACAGCCCAGCCTTACTTTTTACATTGTCCCGCGTGACCCCTCACTGTTATTTCTGTCCATTCTCCCAAACGCCAGCATAGATAATGCATAATGCACGTCATCATTCTTCCCTCAGATTAAGCTGAGGGCGTATTGTGTTAGGGAGTCCTCTCCAATGTGCCGAGACCCAGGCAGGCTGAATGGGCTGCTGGGAGCAGGACTAAAGCAACAGGCCTGTGGTGTCTCTCCAGGGCGGCACTGGGAGAGCCCTAGTGTGGAAGCCATCAAAGCTCCAGCAGCTGATGTGTTCTGACAGTGTTGTGGTAGATCCGCTCTGCCGTAAGAGGTACATAGGAAACACGGTGTGGTTCACATGGGGATCTCTCTCTCCATCCACAGTTCAGCCTCAGTGGGGTACATCGTGTGTGTGTGTGTGTGTGTGTGTGTGTGTGAGTGTGTGTGCGTGTGTGTGTGTGTGTGTGGCCACGTTTCCGCATTAGCCACAGAAATCCCCTCTCTCACCTCTCACAACATTTTCCCACTCCCACTCTGGCCTCATCGTGATTACTCCTGCTGTGGTGGAAAGTAACTAAGTACATTTCCTCATGTACTGTACTTATGTACAGTTTTGTGGTACTTGTGTTTCTATTTTGTGCTTATACTGCATTTCAGTGGGAAATATGTGTGAAATCTGATAATGTGATCTGATAGTGTCGACTGGGTGTGAAGACAACAGCTTTGAAAAAAGAAAAAAAAATGGGGTTGTGGAGTTAGAAAGAAGCACGCTTCCCTCCTACAACCTAGCTGCTTGAGGCTACATTGGCCTCTAACACACCTGAACTTCCAACTGATTTTTTGGCAGTTAGAACTGCATTGTGGGTAATGTAGGCGCCAGGTTTTGATAAGAAAGAGGAATGTGGGTCATGAAAAAGATCATATCTCTGGTTCTGATGAATAGATTTTCTTACTTTTTTAAATAAATTAGCAATTGTGACTCTGATAGCAATAAATCAAATTATCAGGTGACCTCTAGTAGCCATGGTAATTATGGGGGGAGCAAAAGAGGAAGTCTGGTGACGTTGTATATAAAGCCTCGAAAAGGTTGGGGTGGATGTAGGGGTCAGTAAAACATTGGACTTGAATGTGTGGGACTGCTGTTTGTTTCCTGTTCCAACCCGCTAGTCAGCGTTGTTTCTTTGACCACAATTGTAGCCATGATGACAATGGTCCTTTAACCTGTAATGAAGTACATAGTAAAGGGGATATGTGTAAGTTTTGCTATCGCTGCATAGCCAACATTAGCATTAGCAGCTGTTTATTTACCAGTCTTGAAGAAACGTTACAAGTTCAGCATCAAACTTCATTCCTTTAATCACCAAGAGCTGTCTCTAGTGAAAGCAATGCCAATGTTAACTCTGGTTTCGATCCTTTCTTCTACTGAAGTTAGCATGCTAACCAGTTAGCCCCAGCCCATATCAGCCTGTCTCGTCACTTTCTGATAGCGACTCACTGTAGCCTCCGATCTGCCCTAATGACGTAGCACTCCTTAGAAGGCTGAAGCTCTTGGCAAGCCATAATCACCACCACCAACTCCCAGCAAGAAACCATGTTCAGCGCCAGAGAAAGAGAGAGAAAACTTACGAATCGCCCCTTTAACCCAAACCACAATCTTTCCCTAAACCTAACCAAGTATATGGTCTAAATGATGGTTCAGGTTGGAGGACTTGTTGCTTCAGGATTAGGCAGAACCAAAATAAAAAAGAATGCAGGACTTTTTTACTCTGATAGAGAGCTTTTCATGTTTTTGATTATATAGCTATTTTTACTTAAGGATCTAAGTACTCCTTCCACCACTGTTGTCCTGCTCCCGAGAGTATTTGAATTAACCCGATGGCTCCTCAGACACTGTGGCCCTTTTGTATAAATCTCAGCAGACCTCACTGAATTCCTGTTTGCTGTGCTGAGGCCTGACACATGTTTTCTCAGGGCTTGTGTGTCGAGGTACTCCGCATGGGAAACACTTGAATTCCACACCCACTTGTTGACCTGCCTGAACTCTCACTGTGCTGATTCCTTGGTGTTACCTTGGCCGTGGGGAGAGGATGACCACGAAGCTCACACGGAGGAGGAACATATGCATGGGGAAACCTCTTGGCTCCGCGAAAATAAACTGATGACACATCTGTGTGGGAGTCGTCTGTTTTTATTCATTTATTAACATCTAACAGTGCTTTATATGGAAGTCAGGTCTTTCTCCATCGTTATTGACATTTATATGAAACCTCATCCAGAATCATCGTAATTTCTTTAATGTCTTACAGCCTGCGCTTGCATATAAATGAGCAGTGTGTTTCTGCGTTTCAAAAGCCGTTTGAATCCCTCTCAAAACTCTCCACTTAACACAAAGCCTAGACGAAAGCAAACACGTACAACAGGAAAATGAAGTTTAACAGCTGCTCACACAATGACAAAAAACTTTGTTCTTATCAGTTGCATCAACACATATGAACTCTCCGTTTTAAAGACGCACAGCTCTGTCCTGAGTCACTTTCAAACCAGGTGATGCTTTTCCCCAAGCAATGGCCAGCTCTCTGTGAAGATTAAGTCACAGACTGTATGTAAACTTGTCTGTGGTCACAT
Organism: Seriola lalandi dorsalis; assembly: GCF_002814215.2. Classification (NCBI taxonomy): domain Eukaryota; kingdom Metazoa; phylum Chordata; class Actinopteri; order Carangiformes; family Carangidae; genus Seriola; species Seriola lalandi. Next base: position 85,880 of record NW_019520508.1, read on the forward strand.
CTATTTTGTTTGACTACATGCACACGAGCTGAGGGTGTGTATTACAGCCATTGTTTCATAAGACTATAGAGGATTATGATTAGCCCCAGTGAAATTTCATCCTTGGATAGATACTGTAAAAAATCAAACATACATGTTGCTTTCAATCTGTAATGAATTCATTCAGTTCAGTAGCATGAAGGAAGACAGACTGGACACTGTGAGTAGCTGTGTGTTAATAAGAGATAGTGGCCAGATGGGGGCAGATAGCTTAATAAATCTGAGTTTAAAGCATCCTTTAGAGAGTGATTACACAATTAGCACTAACATGTCCATAATTTCAAACAAAAGAAATTCTATGTTGTCATTTACTCACAAATCCAATTTGTAAGGCAAAGCTCTCAGTGAGAATGTCCACTCCAAGCAGCCGTTCTCTGACTGTGGTTTGAATATTGACGTTTCACAGGTGTCTCCTCATTTTGTCTTTTAACTGGACTTATTTAAGGGCTTGTGTCCATTTTACCTTCTAAGAGGCTTAATCTTGTTTCAGGACATTTCCATGACAGGAGCAGTTTAACTATTTTTTTTTTCTTAGCCTCTAAGGCGTGTGCCAGATGCCCTCTTTTCTTCAGCGGGGCCCTCATATTCAAATCACAGCAGCTGGGAAGTGCTTTGGTAAGAGGAAAAGGAGTGGGCTGAAACAGGGGGAGTTTTTAAAGATGTAATGGGGTGGGGTGGGGGGGTGCATTATTTTGGCCGGTGTATAATCTGGCACACGTCTGTTACAGAGAAACCCCAAGGCTCTCAGTCTTTAAGCAGCGTGAGGCCTGCAGGCTGGGGGTTCGCCTGGTCTTTCAGGTCTTTTACTCTGGGTGTGAAGGCGCAGGCAATGGAGAGAGAGAGACGAGGGGGATGGGGGGGGGTGAGTAGGTGGGGGGTGGCATGTGGCTGGAGAGACAGCAGGTTCTCTGCCCACAGGCAGTGATGCAGCAGGGGCTGTCATAGAGGAGCACACATGTCACTCTGGAAGGCTGACATTATTTTCTTTGTTAGTCTCTGTGTGGATAATGGATTCTGCCTGCATTCACTGCCAAGATGTAATTTTATACAGTATGCTCCCACATATGCTGACCCTGGCATTTCAAATTGGCTTGCAATGAGAATTGTGTTTTATTAAAGTCATATGGAGGATCCAGTACTGTCCTCATACAAATTGGGCAACAGCAAACGTCAGCTTCCCAGCAATTGTTTTCAGATTATTTTTTGATATTTTTACCTTCAACAGAGGAGGGGTTGTGACAAAGGTCCTCAGATGGCGTTGAACCAGCGACATATGCATCTTAGACTGTTGTCACACCAGGAAACCATCTTCATAGTCAATTTATTACCATCTGTGGGAAGATCAATAAATAAAAACACCTATTACAAGAATTATGTGGACAGCCCTCCTCACATACTTTTGTGTACATAGACCCCTTAGTTCCAGTTCAGGGAAATTGTAATAGACAACAGAACATTTGTGCCTTTGTGGCAACAGGCTGGTGAAGGCTGGTGCACAAAGCAACCTCCATATATATATATATATATATATATATATATATATATATATATATATATAATATATATATATATGGTTTTCTTTGTGGAGTTTGGTATGGAAGAATTTGCCTGACCTGCACAGAGCCCTGACTTCAACCCCATCCAACACCTTTGGGATGAACCAGATATGCAGAAAGTGATTCAGGCCTCATAAGCCAACATCTTCGCCAGCCTCATAAATGCATACATGCATACCTAAAATGATTTGTTGATTAATCAATTATTCAATTCACCTGCAACTGTTTTGGTATGAGTCATTCATCAAGCAAAAACACCAAACATTTTCTGAATTCAGCTTCTCAGATTTGGACCTCTGCTGCTTTTCTCTGTTTCATATGATTGTAAAGTGAATGTCTTACCAATGTCATACTTTTGCCATATAATGAAATTCCCTCAAGAGCAAAAGTTTTCATTATAAATGCAGTTACTGTGAGTGTAAGGGTAAAAATTGACTTAAAGATAGCATCTTCACCTGCACACCATTTATACTGCAAACTGTCACACAGAGAAGTTCCTCTTTTTAGATAAATAAATCATAACGCTCTCACAGGATTGTTAAACAAACTGTGTTCTGGCAGTAAGCTGGAAATTCCTCTGAGAGGGAAAAGTACAACTGTCCCTTTATTGTGTACAGTCTGTCGGGAGGCCGCTTTGTCGTTACTCATGGATCTGCGTTGCTCAGGGCTCTCATGCTGACTGACTCTATCCCCAGAGGTCTGAGGCGTACTCTGGGTCCCGTACGCCACAACTGAACGCACTTGTCACTGTGGATCGTCCTCATAGAGATAGCCCAGGGTAATGAGAGGAAAGGAGAACACTATGATTTAACTCCATGTGCACTTTGGTGGCTGCAGTATGCCCCCTTTATGTGTTTACAGCTCATACTAAACCAACAAATAAAATAAATGAGGAAACACTATAAAACACACATTATAACATTTTGGCATCAAGTGGGATGAAATCTGAATGTCAGAGGGATAAAATTCTTCACTAAATGTGGCACCTCAGGTAAAGTGATAGGCCTTGTTTAATATTACCATTATCCCGGTGCCAGCACATGTCATGCATGCTGCTGATGTCACATCTGTACTGAATCAAAGGGTCATTTCACAAAAAACACTGTCACACTTAATTTTAGTGGGTTTGAGGCATGTAGAGTTGCAGTTTTATGTATCAGGGTTTTCAGATATTTGTTTTGCCAGCTCCCCCGATGTGCAGCCACAGGGATGTCCTTGAGTAGCAGTTGCATTCGAATCAGTGGCCAAAGTTGGACATAGACCCTGGAAAATATCAGGAATCATAGATATTTATTGCATCAGATTGTGCTGTTTATAAGCCATTTGCAGGGCAAGCAGCACTCCTGGATGTCACACTGTACTGGGGTGGATTTTATGGAGGGGAAAACAGCTACAGAGCACAGGGGTGTATTGTAGTGAAGTCCCATATCTTTCCATCATTCAGGCTAATACATACTGTACAAGGTTCAGGTGGTGGTGTATGCTGAGAGAAAGACAAAGAAAGACTTGCAAGGCGTTCATTGTTTTCATTGAGAAAATGGTGCAAGATCAACACCTTGTGGTAGGATTGCGAATAACCACAGTCGCTTTTTGTCTTGAAGTATATTGAAAATGATAAAGTTCACATAATAAAAATATTGTTTTTAAATTCATTTTTGTATTTTTGTTATTTCTTGTGAATGTGTCAAGACACAGAAGGGTTTTAACAAGAACACAGTGTTTTTTATACTGATAAAAGAGCATATCCTAATATTTAAATGAAGGAGCCTCACACTGGGAACAAGGTTTTGTTAACAAACTGCCTTCTATCAACTGAAAAAAATATCAAAAGCTCAATACACAGACTTTGTAAATACAGTTGAGTAAAAGTACAAAAAGTACTCTGATATTTTGTTAAGTAAAAATAGAAATACCACAGTGAAGAAATACAGTTAAAAGTAAATGCATTCAGAATTTTACTCAAGTATTATCATCAAAATATAGGCTACTTAAAGTAAAATTGACTTGATTGTATTTTATATAAAATCTATGTAGGGGGGTTAAAAAAGTATATTATTTGCCTCTGAATGTAGGGGACACTAATTATGAGCTGTATGATTTTTTATTATTCAGTGACTGTCTTACATGTGCAGTAAAAACATGCTTATTTGTAAATAGTAAACCTAAATATGATGAAAATATGTGGAAAATGATAGGCCTACTGCAAATTTGGAGCGAAAGCCTATCGATCGATCGATTTGGGCTCGACTAGCTTTGCCTTCCTAATCAGGTTTACTTGCAAGCCTTGAAAAATAGATTGATCCAAAACATCCACTTTAGTTTTAGCTTTGCACAAATATCGTCACATGGACCGGCTCGCATCTTTTGGAAGTGAGTATTAACAGCATAACACGGATAAATGCAGCCATTGCAGTTTTAAAGTATACACCCAAGTCTTTACTCAGTGTACCTGTTGTTAGTCGCATTAACTCCATTCTTCCTAACCTAGCCTTGCTAGCATTAATGTTAGCATGTAGCCACGCCAACTGTGTGTTATCGAAGTAAAGTATTTAACCGCATTTAATGATGTAATGTTTCTGAAATCTTGTGAGTGTATGACTGAATAACTTTCAGGTTCAGGTTAAGGCTGAAATACCCGCTAAACCTCAGATAACTAAAGCTACGTTAGCTCAGCTAGCTTTGAGTTTACCGTTTGTTTGATGTTAATGATTGGTTTAAAACTCGCCGTAACTTTAGGCTGTTTTGTCTGGATTAGTATGTTTTCTGAATGACGACAATGTTTTGATAATATCATCATATTTGCTTTGTAACACCCAGTGATGGACGGAAATGCTCAGATCCTAATTGAAAATAGGACATCTGCAGATCTTGAAATGTCTTAAAAAGCATTCATTTCAGTTTTGTCAAAAAAAAAAACTCAAAACATTTTACTCAAGTAAAGATATAACTATACAAGTATTAAAATCCACCTAAGGAACCAAAAGTGAGTATTCACAATGCAGAATGGCCCATTTCTGAATAATATTCTTTTATTGGATATAACTAATGCCTTCATATGTAAGCAAAATTCTTCACTGAAAAACATTCTCAATGTAGTGTAATGCTCTGACTTTAATCTATGAAAATACATCACCACTTATTTGATGATAATACCGTATGTTGAATTAATAATCTGAATCTGTTGAATTAAAGGTAACTGCTTTAAAATAAATGCAGTGGAGTAAAAAGTGAAATATTTCCCTCTGAAATATAGTGGAGTAGAAGTATAAAGCATTTAGTTACCGAGTTTCTTTCTACTATTGTTAACTCCTCACTCAGTGAGTAAACTTTAATCAACATGTCTATTTCAGATGATCCCTTTGATAAACCACCATGCAGAGGTTGTTCATCTTACCTTACTGAGCCTTACATCAAGTGTGCAGAATGTGGACCCTCTCCTTTTTTACTCTGCCTCCAGGTTAGTAGGTCACAAATACACAAATGTTCTTAGATCTTACTTATTCCCTGACCACTCAGTGCAAATGAAACACTGAAATAAAAACATTTGTTTCATTTCAGTGTTTCACCAGAGGATTTGAATACAAGAAGCATCAGAGTGATCATAAATATGAAATCATGGTAAGTAAAATAAACCTGAATGTCATTAAACTCTTTCACACAGACACACACACTTTCAACATGTATACACACTTTTCACCTTCTCTTATAGACATCAGACTTCCCCGTACTGGAGCCTGGATGGACGGCGCAGGAAGAGATGGCTTTGTTGGAGGCAGTCATGGACTGTGGGTTTGGGAACTGGTTAGTGGTTCATCCGTTTGTTTTTACCTGTGAACAAATTTTTCTTTAAGTTATACGACTCTATTGTTACTCCACAGTTCTTATGTTTGCCTGCACTGAAAAATTGATGTTGATAATCTTTTTAAAACCTCTTTCTAGATTCATTGTTGTCGTTTTTTAAATTTAAAATGTTTTTTTGACACACCGTGTTCTTTGACTCAAGGATTTAACTGGCTTACTTTCATTTCGGAAACCTTGAGTGAAAGGCCTTTCCAGACGTCTACACTGGTATCGACACTGACGTACAGTACTGTGCAAAGAGTTTAGACACTAAAAGTAAAGTGATGATGCTTTCGAAAATGATGCCGTTAATAGTTTTTGTACAAATTGCAATAAACTGCAAACTGCACCAGTTCTTGGTTCTAGGTACTTGGCAGGTAGGTTGTTCCAATTCCATCTTGGAGAACTTGCCACACTACGTCTGTGGGTTTAAGCTGTGCTTCTGTCTCTTCATGTGATCCCAGACTTTCATGATGTTGAGATCAGGGCTCTGTTGGGGCCAGACCATCTGTTGCAGGACTCCCTGTTCTTGTCGCTGAAGATAGTTCGTTACGACTCTGGCTCGTAGTCATGCTGCAGAATGAATTTGGGGCCAATCAGATCCCTCGATGGTATTCTGATGGATAACAATCTTAACATCTAAAGTGCTAAAACTCTCGCAATCTACTGTTTATATATGAGCTGATAAATGACAAGAATTAGAAGTACAGAAATGATATGTTCTGAAACAGTATCACGGATATGCACTTTGTCCACCAGAGAGTTTATTTTTCATCTGTGAAATGTCCTGCTCAGTTTATTTCTTGGTGACACTTTTAAAAAAACAAGACCTTTATGGGAAGTTTATTCAGTTATCTGTGTTATGGGTTGTGTGAAGAAAATTAATATGGCTGATGTATCATTATCACGTTTATATTCTTATCTCTCAATTATTGATATCAAGTTATTATTTGGATGGTAAAAATGGAGTGAGACAAACCACCACAGTGTACAGTACTGTTTGATGTGTTTTACAACAGTTCCAACCTAGTGGATTCATAAACTATTGTTATTATTATTGTTCATGAACCTCAGTTAATCTCCCTCTCATCTATTGTAGTACTCTAACATACCATGTACCATTTCTCTTCCTCAGGCAGGATGTGGCATATCAGATGCGCACGAAAACCAAGGAGGAATGCGAGAGCCACTACATGAAGAATTTCATCAATAACCCACTCTTCTCCTCCACCTTGCTCAGCCTGCGGAAAACAAAGGACTCTCGCTTTGCCGAGGGCGCTATTCCTTTCAAACGTAAATACTCATGATATACCTCCTTCATGTTTTTTCTTAGCAAATGTTACAGGAAGAATAGGACACCAAAAACATCTTATTCTGTGCTCACATCTCCTAGAAGCTCAGGAACAGACATTTTATATTAGCTGGTTTAGTTTTGTGGTGCTGCCTCCCTGCCATGAACCTTACCTGCTACTAATGTTAAACAGTATTCAGATCATTATTAAAAATGATAGAAGCATCAAGTATAGTTCTCGGGAGCAGCCAGATGAGTGATTTGTACAAAACAAACTGAAGTGTAATTTCACTTTAAGCCTGAAAGACACTGTCCCAACAGTTGGGCAGAAGCAGTTGGTGAGTCAGTAACTTGCCTCAGTTCCTAGCTGACTTCAGGTCTCCATCTGTCGCAGTGTTTGAGTGCTTGACAAACATTTCTCTGTCATGTTTACGCAGCAGTTGGGAAAGTCAAGGCAGACACAGAAACTCATGTCTGATATTGCTTAGGTCCGCTGTAAGTCCCATAAAAAACAAATCTTGGAAGAAGGTTTTAGGTGGCACTTGTTGTCATGAGCAATACAAAGAAATTATGTTGTACGCTCATATTTTACTTTGCATTTCCATGTTACAGCCACTGATGATCCCCCTCGGCCCACATTTGACTCTGTGCTGTCTCGAGACATGGCTGGATACATGCCTGCCAGAGCAGACTTCATGGAGGTGAGGTGTCCTGTACTTCATCATGTGTGCTAACAAGGCATGTGAACATGAATAAATAAATAAATGAAACGGCCACTAGATGGCTCATTATGAAATGTTATTGAGACAGTGATTCATGCCCTTGTTGTTGTCTCACAGTGAGTGATTCATCCCCATTGTTTGCCTCTACTCACTTTTTGAATAAAAGCACATATCTGAGATCATTGATCAGTTTTATGTGAACTAAGATCAAACCAGCAGATTATGAAAATCATTTTTCACTGCTCTGCTAGGAGTTTGACAATTATGCCGAATGGGATTTGAAAGACATCGACTTTGTGGATGATGACTCAGACATCCTTCGAGGTGGGTAGAATCTTAATCGACTTTTTTACAAATTGTTTTTCATTGACAAATAGAAGAAAATGGTGTGAACTACAGCATTTACTTTACAATACACCTATAATTGTGGTGTGCATGTTGTTCTGTTTCAGCACTCAAACTTTCAGTTGTTGATATATATCATTCAAGATTAAAGGAGAGACAGCGGAGGAAAAAGTAGGTCCTTTTTTAATACACTAAATGATCAATATACTGTGTTTGTGTATTTATTCAGCATCATGTAATGACCCTAGTCTATCAGTAGATGGCATATAAGCCTCTATATTGACATTTTGGAGCTTCATTTTCCACTGATACTACTTTATGCTGTCAGGTTGAATAAATGCATTTCATACTGAATTAAAATGTACACGGCAAACAGTTTTAAACCCCTAACTGTACCCCATTAACATTAATGAATTCTAATAATGCTAATATATTTATAACTTCTAATCTAAACTTTAATTATTATTTTGTCAAAAGCGCTTTAAAGACACAAGTCCTGGGAGACTGGGATTGTTACAGAGTCAGCAGCGTGACTATAATTGCATATTTAAGCCATATTCCAGGCTCTCATTAAGAGCCACAGGGAGTCATTCAGGTGCAACTTACAAGCTGCGTGAACCTCTTTTCAAACCTTGAATATTTTGGGAAATGTGTCTGTCCCCAGGTGAACACTGTGCATGCCAAACTGTTTGACATTTTTCCCAGTTTCTGGCATAGGATATGGATGTTGCACATTTAGTGCATTGTTATTTCACAAAGAAATGAGGGCTGACTATAATACTTTAAATTAAAACACATTTTCAAGTTTCGAAATTCATCGTTGGTGACTGGTTTATAGGATGCCATTTCTCTCTAATATACATTTGACTTTATAGCTGAAACAATTAGTTGATCAAAGAAAGAATAAATGGCAACCATTCTGATAATTGCTTGTCATTTTGCAAACACAAATACCAAATATTGTTCAGCTTCTTATCTGTGAGGATTTGATGCTTTTTTTTTTTTTTTTGTTCTTTATGTGATAGCATACACCTAGTCACCAGTTTATTAGGTACCCCATGCTAAATCCAACAGTTATAAAGTTTTTTGTTGGAACTGTTGTAAAGAGGAGATGATTCAATTGTGTGGCCATTTTTGAAGTTGTGGTGTGTGTTGCTGTTGAGATGTGTTGTGACACTGACAGGTGTTTCTATTATTATGGCCACTGGATTTATATAAGGGTTAACTAAATAATAGAAACATCTCCAGTAAAATGCAATAGAATACAACAGCACCACAAACCATAGCCCTATACATGTCCCTACAGTTGAACAAACCACTCTCTAAAACAAAAACTGATCATTATAACCTTCAAGGTAAGATTTATAGTATGACTGTTGAATTTCACTGTATTAGTTTTAGCTAAGTGTACCTAATAATACATTGGCAATTGAGTCCTCTTAATAAGTGTTAATTAGTCACTTTGTTTTAGCATTTTTCAGCATTTTCTGATATTTATAGACTAAGCATTTACTGAAGAAAAGAATTGTCAGAATAATGGATCGTGAAAATAGTTTTAGTCCTGCTCATTTTCTATAAAATAAAGAACTGTCATTTTTTGCTACCCTTCTCTGTTTTTGAAGGCGTTAGTCAGCCAGCACTCTAGAGATCCTCTCCACCTTCAGCCTGTTAGCTGTCATTCTTGGACATACACAGTCAATCCTCGCTGTAACACATCCATCACTAAATCAACATTAACGAGTTCTTGCTCCCGGAGCATGGTGGAATGGCATGTCTGGCTGGGCAGGCACGTGTGGTTTCTAGTTCGCTTCTCTTTGCACGCTCCCCATTTGATCTCTGTTAACTTGTTGCTTGTCGGAGAGGATCTGGTCTGTGTCAGAATCCTGGAAGCCTGAGTTTTGACCCCTGACCCCACAGAGTTCACTTTTCAGGAAGGGCACTACAGGCCTTTCAAGCATTTAGATTTTAGTTTCAAACCTAGTTGTTAACCAATTTCACATAGCTGTTAGACATATGTAAACTCACTTGGCAATTTATTTGGTTCACCTAGGAAAAAAAATGCAGTCTAATGCAACAGTCCTGCAATAAATCTTCCCTTCATGAAGGTTATATTGTCCAGTTTTTGTTGAAATTGTGTTCGAGAGGTGTTGAGTCAACTGTATGAGAGAGAGAGACGTGGTTGTTAAGCGAAAAATCTGTCAGAACAATTCAGCAGCACCGCAAACTACAGCAACCAAAATGATAATAAAGTTGAATCAATACTTCTCAAAATCAGTTTCAACACAAATGGAACATCATAACTGTCATGAAGGTAGGATTAGACTGCTTTAGTTCTAGCTAAGTCTACCTTATAAACTAGTGACCGAGTGTGCGTGTTGGGTGTTCAAATGCCATAATGACTTTATAGACTGTAACGGCCAAGATGATTTCATATGAAGAAATGTCAGGTTTAATTTTGCAGAGTCACAGTAATCAGAATATTAATTTGCATAGTAATAAATCAAAATCTACATTTCTTTCAGGATTATCCGAGACCATGGCCTGATCAACCTTCGGAAATTCCAGAGTAAGTGTCTCCCCCACCCCCCACCAACTCACATGGGCTCAGCCGCAGCAGTATTCATAGCAACTCAGAGAGGCATCTGATATCTACCAGCCAAATCGCTGCTCAGGGTTTCTATGGATGCACGCAAACAACTCCAGTGTAATAACCACCGTTAACCTCAGTGGCCTCTCGAGGCAACTGACGGAGCTCGTATTTACGATCGGGGCTGCAAATAGGCAATGGGGGCTGAGTGTGCCCCGGCATAATTGCTTCACTGTGAATAGATCCCCGTGCGATGAGTGTTTCTGCCATGAAGACTAAAATGTGGAGGGCTTCATTTATTGATCCACCTGTCACAGGTTGGCTTACAGCGAGCTCAGTAATGCAATTCTTTGCTTGTCTTGGGCTCTCGCATTAGAAGTCAGACAGACGGCGAGAGGTTGCTATGAATGGGTTTGTCCAATTAAACCCTCTTTTATTTAAACTACGCTCGACCACCCAGCCCATTGTTATATCTCCACGTGTTGCTCTGCGAACCTGTCTGTGGTTTGGGAGTTGAAGAGTACTCCCCTCATGTTTTATTTATGCATCCTACAGTTTCCAGTTAGCCCTCCTCCCTTTTTCCCTCCTTCCCCTTATCTCTCCAGTCTTTCAAGACAAAAGGGAACTCGGAGTAGCTGTAGAGCTGCAGACTGGTTGTCATGGAGACTGTCAAAGATTGTGTGTCTCTACAGTGTGTGTGTGTGTGTCTGTGTTTATGCGTGTGTCACATGCAATAATGGAGGCAGTGTTCAAGCCCAGGAGGCTCACAGTATTATGTCTCAGTAACTGCTGGAGGCAGATTGACCAATGTTGTTGTTTTAGGGCAGAAGTCCGTCTGAAGTCCTGCAAGGGCTTGTTACATTAAATGATTCAATGTTTTCTTTCTGTTGCCTTTGTTTGCAGTCAGTGTTTGTGTGTTGGTATGAAACCATCCGCCAGTGTTGATATCTCCTAAGAGATGTGGCCAAAACTGTTGTGTGTCCACTGCTTTGTTAAGGGCATGACTTCATGTGTTTTAGCCTGAGATGGCAGCTGCATATTAACGCTCCTACACAGTGGCCTGATGAAGGACCTTGACACTGATACACACACACACACACACACACACACACACACACACACATTTGCAACAGCTTTCCTCTCTGGCTTTGACACTTGTCTGTTACTCAGCAACACGGGTGGTGCTTTGAGACAAACACAAAAAGCTCTTCAGTGTGTGTATGCTTGTAGAGCGAGTTAAGTGGTGGTCAATACACTCTGGCGGAGCGTTTCAGTGACCACTGAGGAGGCTATCTTTTTGATGCAGGAAGGTTGCTAGATCTGATAGTTTTCCTGTTGCTTTTCAAGCAGGCTCTGAATTAGAAGGACAAAAAAAATCTTAATTGCAAAACTAAATTTAAAGCTAGAGGATGTTTGATTCATTTATTTATATGATGGTACACACTTTAAATGTAGACGCCGGGGTTAGCACGACATCTAATTCGCACTCGTAGTTCCAACACAACTAAAAAATTATGAAAAGCGTTTCATACATAACTAAGTTCCAATGATAATAAGAGCGATAAGAAACTGAAGGAAATTTAACAGTTTATCTTTGCTATCTTAAACTAACACAGTCTGACAAATATAAAACATGAGCAAATAATCTGTGAAAACACCAGATCATAATTTCCTAAAGCTCAAGATAAGGTATTCAAATCGCTTGTTTTATTTGAGCAACAGTCCAAAATCCAAAGATATTCAGTTTACAAACAGATATAACGAAGAAAAAGCATCAAACCATCACATCTAAGAAGTTTTAACCAAGACATATTTGGAATTTTTGCTTGAAAAACCAATTGGATTATCAAAATACTTTCTTTCTTTCGATTACCTAATCATTTCATTGAGTCATTTTTGCAGCTACATTCCTTGTAGAAAGGAATTGCTTCGGTGGATGTGTCAGTACAGCAGTATAAAGAAACACGATAATATGATAACAATAAGATTAAGCTTTTATTTTAGATTAGAATTAAATATTTGTTATAGAAACAAATATGATATGTATGAGCGCTACATGTGAATATACAAAAAAGAGTTGTTCGACCATTGTGCAGTCCAAAGGTTGACATACTGCCTCTGTCCTAGCTTATGATCAAACTAGTAATCCTTGATTTCTTGCAGTTAATAAAATCAGATGAAAGTGGGCTTTCAGCCAGGAAACATGATAAAGAATCAAGCTAGTCTGGAGCCATCCATGCGGAGGGTCCTTTGTCGGCATGTTGCTCGAAACCCACGATGTGTGAATTTAACAGAGGCAAACAAAACTAGAATAATTTCCATGGAAAAAGCTTTTGGATTTCAGTGTTTTTTCCCCATAGTTTCAGCTTTGTTGTTGGAGCAACTGATAACAAGCGCTGCTCAGAAAAGACCTCTGTTGTGACCGTTTCTTATAGTTTTTTTGTTTTGTTTTTTTAAATAATCATTGTAATGGCATTTGATGATTTTAAATGTGATTTTTAAAAATCCTTTTATATACAGTTCATTGTTAAATGCAGGCTTACAAGTGAGGTTCCTCCTTCAGTAATGGCACTACTGAGCCAAGTGAGTTTAAGATTTATTGTTATTACAGGTGACACTTATTTGTTTTGCTGTGATGGTAATGATGTGTGGTAATTTGAAACAACTTTTGCAGTGCAGTGGAAAAGGAATTGAAATCTCTTCAGAGTGTCTGAATTAAATTTCTGGGTGTGATGATAGATAATACGCTGCAAACCACACACACACACAAACGCAAATACTTCAGTCAATTGCAATACTGTGTAATATTTTCTAAATCAAGCTTCATTATATACTTTATAGTGTTCCCTGATAGTGCCATATAATGTACTGTGTAGAGTTATGGGGAAATACACATAAAAAGAAAATACAAATCCAATTATCCTACTTATGAATTATAAATCCAAAACAAACATTACAAACAAAACTATAACATATATAACATAACCATGAACCAAACAACAAGATACAAGTACTCCACAGACAGCAGCCTGAAGAGATCATAAATGCAGTGCAGCCACAGAATGGCTGTGATAATAGACACTAGATAATGGACACTAGTGGTGATTCAGAGCTACATGTTAATGGCTGTTCTCTGGTGGTGAAAACAGGTAAACAAAAATAAACCAAATTACTGCACTTCTCCTGACATGCTTTGAAAATCACAAATCACTCATGTGTTGGAGGTGGATTTTTATTTCATATATTTCTTTTATTTGTGACCTACTCTCCTCTCCTCTCTCTCCCTCTCCGTCAGTGCTGGAGCGATGTTACCCGAAGGAGGTTCAGGAGCTGTACGATGTCATGAGACGATTTGCCAGAGTGGTTGGACCAATTGAACATGACAAATTCATCGAAAGTCATGCACGTTAGTATTTGGCTGATTACAAATGGCAGGTTTACATGGACAGGGTGTGAGAATTTGTGCAACACAAACACAGAAAATTAATTGTACCAGTTCTCGCCTTGACATTGCTCGATGATTGTTTGGTCAAAGGATGTTATTTTCAGAAGTAATGCCAGACTGCCTTTGTCTCTTTTTTACAGGAGATTCCCAGTATGTTTGTTTCTACAAATTAGTGACATATTAAAAGAGAAGCCAACATGAATTGTCTTAGTAAGATGATGTTCCTATATGAGTCTCCAGAGCAGCTTCAGCTCCTTGACATAAATTCTCCAAATACACAATTTTTACAAAATACATTCCTTTATTTGCTGTTATGATGATGGTGGTGGAGAGTACATTCTAACACGTAGCTCCCAAAACTCCCATACTAGATTAACATCTGGTGACTGATAGGACATCATTATCATCAGCCCTCACCTTGTATTGGAAAGTGTGCTCATTCGCGTACAGACATAGGGTTAGACCAGGAGATTGATACCACTCTCATATCTGCTCATGAAATATAAGGCTATGCCAAGCAACCAGTTAGCTTAGCATAAAGACTGGAAACGGGGGAAATGGCTAGACTGGCTCTGTTTTAAAGGTATTAAAATCTGCCTACCAGAAACTCTGAAGCTAATGTATGAACATGTTAAATCTCACTTGTTTAATCTGGACAAAGCCATGGGAGCTGCCCCCAGTCTTCCAGTCTTTATGCTAAGCTGCTGATTATAGGTTAATATTAAATGGATAGATATGAGAATGATATCAGTCTTGTCATCAATCTTCTCATGAAAACAAATATACATACTACCAGAATGTGGAAATTTGTCGACATGCGCACTGTGTATGTATGAATACATGTAAATGGCTCAAAGTTTGTATGAGCTGCTTATGAAACTGTTTGAGTGGTACAAAATGTGTTATTCATTTTGTATGAAGTGATGAAACCAGGGAGACCTTGGTTTTGTGAGCGAGAGTTGAGGTTGTAACAGTGTGCACAGATTTGCCTTTGACTGCCTTCATCTCATTTTCCCTCCAGTGGAGTTTGAGCTGAGGAGAGAGATCCGCAGGCTGCAGGAGTACAGGAAAGCAGGGATCAAGTCCTTCTGCAGTGAGTGTAGTTTGACCTTTTCACCCCTCTGTTCAACAAAACTTCATTTTAGAGTTGCATGACTAAGCAGCAAATGTATTTCTATTCAGACTTGAGCTGTGCTGAGCTCTTTATTTTGAGTTTGGCTTTAAAGTGTTTAATTATTATTTGCACTAGCACATTGTATCAGGTCTTCCAATTTTTCGGAATTATAATGTTTGGCTAGTTTGCTGATGCGTGGCACACAAAGGAAAGCACAACTGAATATTTTATTGAGTTGCTTATCAGCTACTTTTGGAGTAATCAATCAGAGAATTGCTGGCAGAATTAATAAAACATAATGAGATATTCCAGTAAATGAAGCTTCACTGATTCATTAAAAACATTGTCTCACCTGAAAACTGCCCATCATCACTGTCACTTTCACTATTAGTCACTACTCTCAGCTTAAGCACTGAACTTCATTTGAAATAGAGCTGCCACAATAAATCAGAAAATTAATTGGCAACTAGTTTGATAGTTTGAATAATTGAATAAGTTTTAGTCATTTTTGCAGCAAAATTTATAAAAAATGTAAAGTTTCCTGTTTCTCATATGTGAGGATTTGATGCTTTGTCACATGATAGTAAACTGAACATCTTTGGGTTTGAGGTGTGGGTCAGCCAAAACAAGATATTTAAGGATTGTCTTGGGCTGTTTCCACTGTTTTCTGAAATCTTATAGACAAAACAATTAATCAAGGAAAATATGTGCGAATGAAAAACTTGCAGCCCTGACTTCTTTTGAATCCTTCCTCTTCTCTGTTGACTTCCATGTGTAACCCCTCTCAGGTGCCAAGGTGTATGAGCGGGTGAAGCGAATGCGTGAAGACGAGCGTAGGAAGAGGACCATGTTGTGTGACGTGCTGCAGTACATCCAGGATGGCAGAGCTTGCCAGCAGTGGCTCAGCAAACAGGCTGCAATGTGAGACTCCAAACTTCCTGCTTGTTACCCAATGTGTAATAGACGAGCTGGCAAAGTCGTGCTTTCCGGAGACGCTGACCTCTGTCGTCACACTCAGCACGAGGAGTACTGAGATGAATAGAACAGACGTTTGTATCACTGTGCATCCCACTTCCACCTCAGTCCCTGCAGTATTTTTAGTACTTTTAATGTGCCGCTGCTCTTGTGTTTTCCAACCATGGGTGTTATCCAAGTTGTTCTAATTATTCTACCTTATAAAATCTGAATGCAATGAGTCATCTTTTTTGGATGACGATCTGGAGTAAGAATAGTGAACAAAGCCCAGAGATGCTGTGTGTAAGTGGGATGTGTGTATGTGTGTATAAATAAGGCAGTAGAAATGCTAACACTTTTCTTTCTCATTACAGAGATGCTGGCATCACTCCAGCTGTCACAACGATCACAGTGTCAGGTACGAAGCTTCTCTCCACCTTTCCCTCTGTACTCCCTCTTCTCTGGCGTCTTGGCGTGGCCCCAGGCACAGTCACATTAATGCAGCCGCTCCTCCATAAATACACCCGAAAATAGGCCCCTACATGCATATTTATCTTGCTGTTTTTCCTTTCAAATTAGCTGCCTTTCCTTAACCTCCAGAGCACAAATGGGATGCATACTCCCACACGGCTATATTTACACAATTTGCACACCGTAAATATTTGTTCTTCTGTCTCTTGCAAGCAAAGGAATTAACTGCATGTTGTCAGCCTGCTATAATGTTATCTGAAGTGAGGACCAACACTATGCTGCTGCATGTCTGTGTGACTGTTGTTGAATTTCTGCTCCACAGCGACAGGTAGGCGGAGCGCCCCTCCTCTCAACCTGACTGGACTGCCGGGGACAGAGAAGCTCAACGAGCGTGAGAAAGAGGTACAACTCTTACCCGTGCTGAAAGGGTCACGCAGGAAAAGAAAGTCTCAGTATAATTCAAACGATCAAGACTGTCTGACGTAACGACAGTTGTTTTGAATACCTGTTCTGAATGGCCACACCTTAAGGCAGGGTGAAACGCCTCCCATCATAGCATCCTGCTGGCTGCATCTCACTGCCTCTCTGATCTCTGTCCAAGTACTCCAGGCCAGCTTAACTCAAGCTTTTGTGCCAGTTTTTACTTGGCTAGTGTGACACATGCATCTTCAGACAAATGCAAGTTATTTATGATACAGACACAGCATGTTTCTCTCCTTTTTTTTGCATATACATTTAAGGGAGGATCACACAAATAAAGGGTGGAGACATGTTAACAAGGGCTGAGTATATGTTCTGCTGGGTCACGCAGTTTGCAAAAGTTTGTTTGTTTGTGTAGCCATGCTAGCAGCTCTTTGAGGCTGTACATTGGCGCCATGTCATTGATTTTGCAGGCATATGGTCCTAAAACAAATAATTGGACAAATTCAAATTTTTATCTCATGGTGGCGCTAAAGGAAACGTCAGTGGATCACTAAAGTCATTAGTATTCATTCATTAGTATTCTGGGGAAGATATTTCACTCTGGATCAAAGTGGTGATTTGACAAACCGACCGACATTGCCATCCTTATGGCTGTGTTGCTAGCATGACTAAAACTAATATGACTAACAGCTGTCACAGTCAATCAGGTGGTCGGAGGAATCTGCAGAGTACATTTGGCTTCACTACTTTCCTAGTAAATCTGGCCCACTGTGTGTTTTGTATGTCTTTGCAGTCGTCAAGCAATGAAATGTACACATGGTAAATAAATGCTTGCATGCTGGGACAGACAGTATCTCTGCAAAGGCATTCATGGTGCTGCACATGAAAAGTAATGGAAGTAGCTGATATGAATGAATGGAAAAAGAAAGCCTCGGACACCTTCACACATCTGGCCAATTGTGGTCAGTGAAAGTTGCTAAATTCAATTCTACCAGGATTTCAGACACTGATCTGATAAGCTCTGTGTCTGAAGCGTACTGAGGCCTAAAATAAGACATTGTTTATGTTTTTTTAAATGCCAGTTTCTGTTTCTAACCCCCTAAATTTTTTGTTTTGTCGTAGTTATGCCAGGTGGTGCGGCTGGTGCCGGGAGCCTACCTGGAGTACAAGCAGGCCTTACTTAACGAATGCAGACGGCAGGGTGGGCTGCGGCTGGCACAGGCCCGAGCGCTGATCAAGATCGATGTCAACAAGACGCGCAAAATCTATGATTTCTTAATCAAAGAGGGCTACATCACTAAGGCCTAGGAGCATCTGATTTGACCACAGAAGGGATTGAGATTGTGGTTAGTGACTCATTTAATTCTAATCTTGTAACATTGTTAGCCTTTGTTTTTTAAGAGTTTCAGATTGTTGCTTCTTCTTTGAAATATTGTAACATTTGTATGGTCCTGTTGTGTTTTTGAGTCTTAAATGTATAAAAATTTGCTTAATTCTCTGTCAGAAGAACAGGGCCTCATATTAACATGGGAATGTATTTATTTCTCCTGTCATAAAATGTTTATGTAAAAATGATTTGGTGTGTATGTTGATATTTTGATTTAAACCTAATAGGCTCCACTTGCACTGAAATATTTGGTAATGCTTTGTTTTACAGGTCTCATATTTTACCCATAACTTAGGTTAGATATGTAACTATAAATGTATAGGTTATTTTGTTTAAAGAACTCTAAAAGTTAGAATTGGAAAAATTGGAAAATCATCCGGTAATCTTATAATTAATTAATTAATTCCAGTTAATTAATAGTGTATCCAGTGAATCTTTTAGTCAGTGCTCAACTAAATTTGCAAAAATGTGAAATTTTTCAACAGGCCAAAATACATCACTACATAGAAGGAATAAAGTTTCCTTTGATTTACATGGAGCACTTCTTTCAAGAAAATTCCTCTTGAAATTAACAGCTGCTTATAAATGTAAAGAATGACATTCAAATGTAAGGATTTGCTAGTTTTCTTTGTTGTATATCATTGTTAAACCAATTGTACAAAACCCAGAGATATTCAATTTACAAAGAATTTACAAAGAATTACAAAGGATCTTGTTATTGGCATTTTTCACAATTTCTCTGACACAATTACTCAAAATATAATTGACAGATTAATAGTATTGAAAATAATAATTAGTTGCAGACCTAGTCCATTACACACAGCTCAGTGCAGCCAAACAATCATGCAACTGTCCTACACTGCTGTTGTAAGATGTTTCCATGAGTTTTAAGAAGCTGTTTTAACTTGAGGCTGTAAATGTAAACAATATTTTTCTAATGCAGAAGAAGAAAACTCTAATCACTGTTAGAACTTGGTCTCCATTTTTCTTGTAATGGGTGCCATATTATAGCCATATATATATATATATATATATATAGCCCTTTTTAGGAAGTTTCAGCATAAAGACCTGCTAAATGGTTTTAAGGCAGACCTGGTTTACACAGCATCTAGCAAAACCACACGTATGATCTCAATGCAGCTGATACGAGCATGCAGGAGAGTCAGTGGATGCGAATCAGTCCTGACACCAAACAACTTTGTGATCTCCCAGTGTATTGATGTTTGAGCTTTAAACTCAAGTCGCAAACTTGTATTTTCCTGTTTCAAGTACATTATCATAGATTCCCATCAATGAATGACCACTGCGTGTTTCAAGATGATGGATAATATTGAGGTCTCATTTGCAGAATCATAAAAAGCAACCTGATTATTGCTGAGCTGATAGTCTTGTCAGCATTTGAAGCATGAATGACTCAATCCTTTCCGTCTCCATTTGTGGATGTGTGGGCCCGGTGTGACTTGAGAGAGCTGTGACGAATGTAATACCAGCAGGAAGCAAACTACTGGCCTCCGACAGGCTTATCAGAGCACAGAGCAGCCGCCACATCAACCCCAGCTAACAGCCTGATTATAACGGCAGATTCAACCTTTGATGATAAGGTTGAGGCGGCCACGGAAGAGCGTCTGAACTGAGATGCAGGGACTGGATCTGGATTCAAGAGGATGTGAGGGTGAAGAAATTCCGACATTTTTTTCACGCGTTGATGTGTCTTACCAAATCAAGCTTTGAAAACAAACAAGAAGCAGCAGAGTGAAATTGCTCCTTTCAGTTCTGCTCATTTCACAGGATACAGTTTTCCTCTTTTCACACATCTTTACCCGAGACCCAGTTCCAGCCAGTCTCAAAAACTAGGCTTTGTCCTCTCTCTCTCTCTTATTTTCTGTTTAAAGCTTCAGCTCGTATGGCTGCAAACAGTGGCAAATTGGTGTTCAGTCTACAGCTGACGCAGACAAACAAATGTGATTGTTTGATTCAAAAGTGAGGAGTCTAAAATCAGAACTCCACACTGACCGAGAGGTTGTCACTGACGCAGCCTACACACAGTTTTTAAAATATAGTGAGATAAATAACGGCTAAACTTCATTTGATTGCGTTGCAGCCCATTTACACAAAGTAAAATGGGGATTGCTGGTACTTAATTGTAAAGGCCATGTATAAGAGAAAAGTCGTAAAGGGTCAAAACTCCAGCCACGTTTGTAGAATTAATAACATCCAACATTGATGTTACAGTGTGCCGAAGATATCCTAGCAGTGATGTTACAATATACTGATCACATCCAACAATGTAATGACGACAGTGGGCTATATGATCATGTGTTATTGGATCTGTACAGTTAGAGAGGCAACGGATGTGTTGTGACACAACGATTGGTCCATAAAATAGAAGTACATTTATTGGAACTAGAGTATGTGGTCCTGATGTGCGTTATGACCATGATAATGAAAACAGTGTAAGCTTTGACTAAAATGTAAAAGCAATGAATGACATAATGAAGAAATCTAAATAATCTTATATGAGAACAATATAAAAACCCATTATTTGAGCAGCCTTCACTTGTGCCAAGTGTAAATAAACAACTGGAAAATTAACGTCAAAACAAAATCCAAAATGCTTCTGGTATTTCTATGGTAATTGACACTGCATCCTCTGGTGGGGCTTAATCACCTCTGATTAAGTGTCGGTCCACAATTAAATTGTCCTTTATACTACAAGTGTTGTTGCAGTTTTACAATTTGTCAACTGTATCAAAGCATCAAAATTCTCCCAATTCATCGTCTTCTCTTATCCACAGCTCTTTATTTTGGCTTTGGAATTAATTTGGCTAACTGCTTTTTATTTTTAACTGCGATCTATCCATCATTGTCCAGAATAAATGTTCCTATTTTTTAAATTCAGATTATATGCCTATTTGGGGTTATTGCATGCTGCATAATTAAAGTCAGGCCACGGATGTTTTGCACAAGCTCTTGCTCGAGTTTTTTCCAATTTAGTTCAGCTTCTGCAGCTGCAGAGGCCAGGTTTGGGTCAAGTTGAGTTGGCTGAGTGTTATATTACTCTCTACAGCTTTATTTCTTTCTCCAAGGACATGTGTGTCTCAGTCTGTGACTTGCTTTGTATCTCCTCTGAATCAAGAGGAGGGATGTGAATGATGCAAATACCAGCAGATTACAGAATCAGGTGCAACAAGTCTGCGATTCACCAGACGCAGTGAAATAGAAGAAGCAGCGTGATCAAGTCACAGGGTAATTTTTTTTTTTTTTTTTTACTCTGCACTAATCGCATATTTATTCTCCATACAGAATATGTCTTATATTGCCAGTCAAGTTGAGCAGACTTGTTTCACCCAGTACATGTTGTGGCATGACTCTCCCTCTCTCTGTCACTGTAGAGTCTGTGCTGTGGCGGCAGATGGAGCAGATGTTAGTGTCAACGCTCTGCATGTGTGCAGAGATGCAGCATTTCTCAACCCACCCACACAGTCTCCTCAGACGCGCTGTTTGCCTCCTGCTCTAACTGTCTCATCCTGGACTCCTCTCAAAGGTAAATTAATGTCGACTTCCTTTAGGAGGAAACCCGTGTATTGGTGTTGATCTAATAAACGCCACATACTGAGAGGGAGACTAAGGCACACTGACAGTTTGCAACCTTGTATCCATGAAGTTGTTTGTGTCTGGTGTGCTGTTTTAAAATCTCTGACACATTTCATAAGAGAGAGCGCTAATCAGTGGTGGAAGAAGTACTCGGATTTGTTTACTTCAGTAAAAGTAGCAACACCGCAGTGTAGAAATAGCCTGTTACAAGTAAAAGTCATGCATTCAAAATCTTACTCAAAAATAAGCTCAAAGTCTCAGCAAAGTATTGATTTTGCAGAATGACACATTTTAGAATAATGTATAATATGTTATTGGATTATAATTATTGATGCATTAATATGTTCATCACTTTAATGTTGACTCAAGTGCTGTACTCAAGTAAAGTACATGTAATTAGTTACTTTCCACCACTGACTACTTAAGTTAGTAAAATTTTGTCGGAGATATAATGTAAATTTTACAGTTGTAAATTTGACAGTCTCTATACCAATAAGATCAACATTTATTTATTTGTAAATTACATCTAGTTAATTAAAGATTATTAGACAGAGACACAATAAATAAATCTTGATTCTAGGTCTTTATAGACTAAAAGCAAAGTTAGAAATGTTGGTGCCTTAATGAACTTTATGAACCTCTGCAGCCACATCAAGACAAAATGAGTCATTTGTCTCAGCATATGAACAAATGGAGTGGAAGTATAAAGTAGCAGAAAATGGAATTACTTAACTACTCAAATTTTCATTTAAGTACATTACTTAACTAAATGTATAGTTACTTTCCACCACTGTAGATAATTAGATCACATAAATGAATCATAATCTACATCAGGATGAATTATTTTTATCATACAGAAAGCACAGAGGAAGGATAGCAAACAAGACACAGAGGAAATGATGTGATCTCCACTCAGATATGTTAATTAACTGTCAATTACATGTCTGTTTGCTGATTTCCACGGTTACGGCATTAAGATGGACATATTCTCTCATAATCTTGGAGCTATTTTCTCTTATTAGAGCAGTGAAAGTAGGCTGCCATGTTTGGAAAATTAAAAAGAAAACACAGCTCTCCTGGGAGGAATCGATCCATTGGTTTTAGAGCTTCTCCTCTGCCGGTGTCTTATTGATTTTTAACTTTGCTGCTATTCAGGGGAAAAAGGAAAAAGATGTCTCCCACATCTTTCCACTGTGTTGTTTGTCACCGTCTTTAAAAGGACAAACCCTGACACACACACATACACACTAGTCTCTCTATAGCTGTAAGGACACTCTTTGACATATTACATCCCCTGCCCCTCTGCCTCTTACCCTAACCTTCACCATCACACTAAATGCCTAACTCCCCCCATAACCCTGATTCTAACCTGAACCCTGAAAACGTGTCTTAACTCTCAAACAGCTCTTTGAAGTTCTGAGGACTGGTCTGTATATATACACACACACACACACACACACATATATATATAATGTACACAATCCATCTGCCAGGTAGTTGCTAGGTAGTGATTAACACAGAGGTGAACCCATCAACACAGGAGGTTACCTTGGCAACCAGGTCTGTGGCATACTGAAGTCTGAAAGGAGCAGTGGTGGGGAGGAGGGGCAGCGGGAAGCTCTGCACACACAAACACGCACACACACTCATCCTGTTGCTCATGCTCATCTGCTGGGCAGGGGAGTCGTGACTAACCAGAGCAGTGCACAGAATTGAAGTCTGCTGTATCCCCCCACCGCCACCCCCCAACCCCCAACCCCCCATCTGTGTACGTGCATTTTCTCACTCACTCAAAAAAAGAAATGGAGTAAGTAAATGCATTCAGCACTCAATAAGGCATAATATTGGGGAAAAAAAAAGATGCAACATCTCCACCGATTTTTTTCCCCCTCAAGAATAGATATGAACAGGATGTGTGTCTGATGCTGCTGAGGGATCTCGGGTCTCATTCCTTTTCCACAGCAGTAAATGTGTATGTTTGATGTCGGAGCAGCACTGATCAGAGTGACAGGGAGGCTCCATGCTGCGCTCAGCCACCTTGCTGCTCTCACATGTTGCCACAGCAAACACTTAGATCCCATGTCTATTTACCGCTGTCACAGCTGGAGCAAAAGGGGGGGCGCCTGTGGGATCAGCAGCAACTTTATTTAGACCCCCCCACCACCACCACCACCACCCTTCCTGCACTCCAGATCTAGCATCTCCAACACTGCTGACCACAAAACACTTTCTATTCTCCTCATCTTACCACCTCTCACTGGCCCACTGGTCACACACATCAGCACAGACGGAAATAAACATCTCTAGTGTTACAGGCACTGCTGGGATCATCTTGCAGATTTACAGCATATCTTTACAGACTTTGGTTTACTTTCTCAGGGATAATCATTCATCAACTTATTAGCAGAGGACACAGATACTCTGATAATATGCTGACGCTTTGATCGTGCACTCCTCAGGCTGGACTCGTGAAGCTTTCCTCATGCCGTGAGGAGAAGAAAGTAAGGATGTTGCCTGAAAGACACGGAGCAGCACAAATGCCTGGGGACAGCTTGGTCCTTCTCAGCTTGTGCCAATATTTCCACATACCACGCATGTTTTTCTGCTTCAGCTCTCACACCAGGACTCTAAAATGCATTCGCCGTCATCTTCAGCATTCTCCCTGAATGATTTTCAGCGGCCTGAACGGGATCACTGCGCTCATAATTTACTATTCGGATTGACAGATCTCTGCTGGTTCTCAGAAAGAGTAAATAAGTAGCTGTAACTGAACAGCACAGGTTATTGAGTGTCCACACATTTGAGAGATGTGCAAAGGATTTTACGGTTAAATCACTGTGGCCCCCTCCGCACTGTCAAGCCCATCAGTTATCTTGTGTCACAGGCGGTCAGGGTTAATCAATGTCACTACCCGCTCATTCAGAGCAGACAGCTCCTTCAGAACGTGGCTGCAGGTGCTTGTTATTACAGTGATGGTGTCATTGTAAATTTTCAGCCTCCACGGCGGACTGTGGAGCCATATTAAACAGGAGCATCTTCGCAGACTGCCTCTGACTCATCTGACATTTCAGTCTGAACCCCAGTCCCTGTCTATGCAGCCTGCAGCTCTATCTTCCTCCCTCTATCTCTCTATCCATCTTTCCCTCGCTTTTCACTGTTCTAATTCAAGGTTAGCACTTCTTAAACATGTCATGCCTTTTTTTTTTTTTTTTTTTTTTTTCATCCTGCTCTTTCCGTTCGAAGACATTTCTGTCACCATTTCCTCATCTCTTTAAACATTCATCAGGTGAATTTCAATCAACATGAGCTCTTATCTCTCCTCTGTACTTATCCTATGAAAGGATGCATAGCATTTCAAGTGCAGGGTCAAAAAAAAGTGTCAACCTCTGTCAGCCCATGTCTTTTTTTCCTGTGCAGAAACAGTCACCCTTGCACCATTTTTTTTTTAGTTGGTACTGCTGCTGTTTGTTTCCAGTTGATTGAATTTGGAATGTAATTAGGAGTGACTCTGAGGCAGGGGCCATGGGTTTATGGATAGCATAATATCTCCCCCAGGAGCCCTCTGAAATAGGATTGACTTTGGAAGGCATGTCTAATTATGGTTTTGTACACGGATATATTCACTAAAGGCTTGCACAGAAAGCCCTGCAGATGCAGCTGCAAACTCAAAGGGCTCAGATTTGCAGCCATAGTTGGTCAAAATGTCCACTGACTCGAGCTGTGCGAGGACATCGAGCTCTTTCTTCCAGGCAAGGCATAATGAGATTTGAAATGACAGACCTAAAGAACAGACAGTATATTTGTTTTTCATACATATGCTTGTAGGCCACAATTCTGGGGCAACATTTAAATTGGTAATGTGTGTGTGTGTGTGTGTGTGTTAAACAAGTGCATAAAATTAGATTTCAAGTCAGCAGCGTACTGAAATGGAAACATATTGCCTGAGCCACTGTGGAGCGTGATCCTACATTGTTTACTGCATCGTCAACTCGGCTCTGTTTTCTCTCTGGGTTTTATAAGTTCAAGACCTGCAACATGATCACACACGTCTCTGCAGGCATTCAAATAAACAGTTCACGTTGTGTTTGAAGCTCCTGTATGAGGTCTTCCTCTCCAGTCACTTGTATGGTACAGCTGCATGTGCACTAGAAGGTGTAATTTTTAAGAAAAAAACCTTTAGGTGTTATTAGCAATTATAACACAGCAGTGTCAGTGAGGTTTAGTGTCTTAATTATAAACAGCTTGCCCGGATGATAAATTACACGCTGCAACCTGTGATGCATGGCCATTTAAATAAACCATTACAGCTATTTTACTCACAAAAGTTTCCATATATCGTAGGTGTGCATTGCATAATTTTAGAACCTCATTCTATAAAGATAATTTTATTTCCTGTATAATCAATCAGAAAATAAATGTTTAACATATTTTTTTCAAAGAAGAATCTATAATCTAACTGATAGGCAGGGCCATAGTTAAAGGTCCCATATTGTATTAAGTGAGATGTCCATGTCTTTTTTGATTACAAAGCAGGTCTAGGTTCTATATTTATACTGTGAAGGTATCAAAGCGCTCAGTCAACAGAGAAATGCACACAGCCTGTATTCAGAAACTGTTCCTCAAAACGAGCCGTCAGTACTTCCTTAACTTTGTGATGTCACAACAAAGTAGTCACCGTCGCCATGCCCTAAGCTCTGCCCACCTGGACCCACCATCCAGCCTTGCAGGATTTGGTTTCTCTGTTATATTTCCATTACATCACTCAGAAAACTGTCAGCAAATCAGTAGAGAGGCTCGGAGCCTCCTCTCTTCTGATTGGCTCACCGACATGTTGTTACTAGAGCTCCAGAGAGAAGCCTGAGAGAGATGTAAAACTACATTTAGATGGTTTTCACTATCTACTTAAAAACACAAATATATATTCATATGGATATCAAAGCTATGGGACTTTTAAGGACACCAAAATTATGTCCTCTATATTTCTGGGAATTTGGGATCAAATTACATGAAAAAAGTAAACATTTAAAGATTCCGCACATATTATACACGTCGGGTTTGTTTAGACTATTTTGATATCAAAAAAACAAAATACATTTCAAAGGATTCAGTCCACCAGATATACAGACCTACCATTGTAGAAAAGGCTTTGACCAATTTGACCATAATGTCAGAAGATTTTAAATTTACACAAAATATAACCGAACCTTTAAATCAATGAATGAACTGTGAAATTGTGCGATTTCTTAAAAAAATACTCCAAAATTTTTTACGGAGTTTGGTTGGTAGCTAATCAGATATTATTTAAGCAGGTGGGTTTCAGCTGGGGGAATTTGGACTGACTACAGCTCTGCTGATAAACTGACTTTTACATTTTATGCTCCAGTAACCTCTGAGAAAAAGCATCAGTAACATTTTGAGGAAAATAAATGGCCTCTTGCTTAGAAAGAACCCGAATTATGAAAGCCATCAAAATTGCATTTCAGTCCAGTTTTAATGATTCCACTTGTTATCAAGAGGTTTGTTTGTTCTGTTGCATCTCACCAGTAGTTTTCAGCACTGTGGTCCGGGGAGGTGCTTGATCCTCCCACTATTTATGTATGAGGAGTGATTGATGCCAGATGAAAAGCTGAAGCAGAACTTCCTGCAGAGTCTCACTCATGACTTTGATTTCTTTCAAATCACTATTAAATTGTCTGTAAAGAAAAAAAAATGTTAATGACAGTAAATGTCTGATAAAATACTGAATAATCCACTACAACTGCAGTTATAATAAACAGTGAAGTAGCAGTGTTTTCTGCTCTCCAGCCACAGGGGACGGTAGTGAGTCCATTAGGACTTGGCACATCACCACAGAGCTTATTTGACAAGCCACACAAAGATGAGATGTATGCTTTATTTGCACTGTTTTCTTGCACCATGTTTTGGTTTTAGAGGAAAAAAGGCTTAAGCTAACTGCTCGGTTATGCAAATGCCTGTCTGGTTAAGCAGGCTTTACATCAACAAGTCAGATAGTTTTCAGAAACTCCCTCATCCTACGGCTTTATTAAGTCAAATAAGACGGAGTCTGTGTCCAACCATTTCAGTAACTTTACAAAACAGCATACAATCATCTCATTCATCCAACATGCTCTCCTGCCTCCTCCTCTGTGTGGCACTGATCACTTCTCATACCGAGGACAGCGCTGCCCTGTACACGCCGCTGCTGCCACCGTAGAGCCGGGCGGATGCACTGATGGCTCGTATTTCTGTGACTTTCACATTATGTTGTTGCGTGTCTCGGTTTGTTTCCCACCAGCTGGCCTCCCGCCATCCTCCTGTCCGTTTGTATGATTGGACTGACTGAATGTAGATGTCCGAGTGTGACAGCAGCGGATCTGTGTCCGCCGGATTGGTGCAGGTGGTGAAGGCGCTTTGAAAACCTCCATCTCTGCCCGAGTGAGAGTCTACTGGTAAGTTGAGTTTTACATCTGATGGGTGCAGTTTATCGACAGAATTTTGATTTCGTTGAAGATGTTTTTTTTAATTTAAAATCACACAAGGCACTGATATATTTAATAATATGTTTTATAGGCGTTTACCTGCAGGGTTTATTATGGTCAGTTTTCTGTTGTAGCATGAGTGGAATTGAAGAAACCAGCGCACCTGCCACACTTCCCGACGCCTTTAAACAAGACATGAAGCTGAATGTCGTCGTTTTTTGCAAACACAATCCTAACATTAGGCTATTTTATTTATGTTTTACACTTATTATGATCAATTTCAGGCAGAGGAGCAGTGCTCTTTCACGGCTCGGTCATAGATTATTAAAGTTGTGGAGTCATTCACTGAAAGCTTCACATTTTCACACACCAGCCCTGAAAGATAGAGGAGGCGTTACACTTTCTTTCATTGAAGAGCCATCTTATATATTTCAAGTTTCTTAAACACCAAAGATATTTCTAGATTTAAGACTTAGGGACTGTACACAAATTATTATAAGGGAGGGCTTAATGGAGGATTGTCTTTTTATTTATTAATTCATTTATTTTATTTTATTTTATTTTATTTATTAATTTATTTATTTTTTTGAGATTTCAGCATTTTCTCTTGGGATTACAAGAGAATCATAGTCTCAAACAATGGTTCTCACCAGCACAGCAGGTCATAACAGTCCTGACTCTGTTTCAGGTATTTATTTTTAGATTACACTATATGTAGGCTAATCCCTACCAGAAGTTATTTTCTCCTTCACTTTCTTCTGCATCATAACAAAAGGGGTTAAGTTTGTCTAATGAAGTTAATCTATGATATAATTCAAGCTTTTTGCTATTTTTACCATAAATGTTGAAATTGTTGATTCCACTCCAGATTTATGCAGTGATAGCTATTGTGAAAATGGTTCAGTCCATAAATATATTAAGGTTTACATTACGTTACAGCATCTCAGATTCCATATGTGTCACCTTTTTTGTAGTTATTAATAGTAATACTATATTTGGAGATATTGGGGGGAGGAGGTTACAGTTTTTTGCTAAGTCAAAGATAGAATTAAATGTTAATAATGCTAGGTAGGGTCATGCAATTTTAAAAAGTGAAATATAAACTTAAACCCTCCCACCAGCTCAGTCATTTTTCTACAGTCCCTTAGTTAAATATCTTCAGGGATGGGACAGGGATGAGTAGGCTGCTGTAAATTAATGGCCTGGTCATCCATATTTCCCTAGACTGAAAAATATAATATATATATGAGATTAGGGCTGCAAAAGACATTTATCTTCATTATTATTGAATCTGTTGGGGATCTTAATGGATTATTTTTTCTATAAAATGTCCAAAAAAGATTTTTGAAAATTGAATTTTTTGGGTCCCAATTTGTCATCTATTACTTGTTTTAACTCTCACATGAGCTAGAACTAGTACGATTTTTGGTAATTTTTGTCAATCGACTATTCGATTCAGCTCTATTTGAAACAGGGCTTCAACTAATGATTATCTTCATTATGAATTAATCAGAAAAGTGTCTGGTTTGAGAAGATGGAACCAGAGAATATATGGCATTTTTCACCATTTCCGCTTGAAAAATGGTTGAAATGATAAACAACTTATAGCTGCTGATTATCTTTGTGTCTAGTGTCTAAACGATTAATCGACTTATCATTTTAGCTCTAATTTGATGTTCACTGCTGGTGGCACCAGTTTTGAATAATGAGAAGTCTTCCTCATTAGATTCTGATCAGGGTGTCATTTTTTCATTTGTTTAAAAGTAGAGTCACTCCCGTTATCTGTCTCTTCTGTCTGCTGTAGTGATGGATACAGTAATATAACTTGTTACAAACTTGGCTTATTTATGTATGGTTTGTATGTACCACAGTGTCTTCTCTGCAGCACATACGTGCGCTCACAACGTCGCTCTACATGACATGTGGTCTCACCCCAGCCCCTCACGTTTTGACTGTTTACATGTGTCAGTGTGCGACATGGTAAGAGGTGTAACATTGGGGACTGAGTCAGCAGCACCCAGCTGCTGCTGTTGCAGCAAGGTGCCAAACCCAAAACCCTCATGTCCTCATGTTGAATTTGTCCCTCTGTCTCTATGCTGACTCTCCCTCTTTTGAACCCTCTGCAGTTGACATGAAAGTGTTCTTTGTGTGCAGCAGTTTTATTTGTGGGTTGTGAAGCTGCACCCAGTTGTGTTTGGATGAATTTGAGAAGCCGTGTCCTGCTTCAAAAACACCGTCCTTGTCATTGCTCCTCATTCTCTGCTGATTATTATCTAGACTGCAGTCACTTTCAGAAATCACTCAGACTGAATAAATGGATTGCCTTTAATTCAGAGACGGTGCTGAGAGGAGCGTGTCTGCTTGCACCTTCTTTTACAGTTTTTTTTCACTCATTTCATTAATCTCATCCTGTGGCACGAGGAAGTGTCAGTCAGGAATTTCACGTTAACCAAGTCGAGAAATGATCCGGTGTCGTTGAGGTTTCACCATCAAGGTTCCTGTAGGTGGGTCACGTTTCCAATTTGCGTTAGTGGAGCTGTAACCGGACCCCTGAGGAATCTCCCCACGAGAGGGTAACAGAGATGTGCGTAAGACGATTTGTTAGGTGGGACCACCTGTTGACACATCCACCCTAAATGATTGAGAGCGGCCGGGGGGGGGGGGGCTGTTTCTGTAATATCACGACAAGAATACAGTATTAGAAGAAGAAACATCAGACACTAAACTTGCTTGAGTAAAAGTCAGGATGTGTAGTGACTCTGTAGCACAGTTCTTCGGACACTGACCCGTGAATGCCACTGACCCTCTTCAGTGTTTTTTTTTTTTTTTTTTGAAGAATTAATTCTCACAGTGAATTTGATTGACAGCGAGCTGCAGTATCCCCAGTATCTCAGACATACAGTAGAGTTTTCTGTGGTGACAGCCTCTGCATAATTCTCCCTCCTCCGCTCTCTGCAACCTCATTCCTGCCCAGCCTGGGGTATAAATAACCATTTGGATGGAGCAAATCTGTGGTACATCAGCACTTTGGTGAGAGCCAGGGATTATTTGGTTCTCTTATCGCCATCATCTCCCTGCTGATGTGGCTGCCACTGTCTTATACTGATGGTCAGTAGGTTGCTGCAGCAACAGAGTTTGTACTTGTCTCAGCTGATGGTATATATGGTGTTCATCTCCATGCATTAATGCATCAACTGTGCGTCCCAGTAGAGCTGCAATAATTAGTTAATTAATCGATCAGCAGAAGATTAATCAGCAACTATTTTAGTCATTTGTCCAAACGTTTGCTTCTCAAATGAGATGATTTGATGCTTTTTTGTCATATCTGATTGGAAACTGAATATTTTGGGATTTTGGAAACAAGCAATTTGAATAAATTATGATGAGCTTAGAGAAATTATAGCAGGCACCTTTTTCTACACACTACATCTATGCTGTTTTCAGACAAAGTAGTTAATCACATTTAAAGAAAATAAATTACTAATTTTGAAAATAATTGTTAGTTGCAAGATGTCTGTTTAGTAGCCGAGTCTTCCCATTTATAATTAGAGCAAGATCTCACATTTGTTGCCTGGTTTCAGACCTCTGAAATGCTGCCCACATACGTCTGCTGGTGTGTTCATTGATGGCTACTGGGAAAAAAAACGACAGAGCAGACTGAGATCAGAGCTTTGTTAGGTGGGATTAAGAATGGGGATGTCATCTTCCTGCGGTAGAGCCAGAAAAATAACCACAAAAATGGTGATAATATATCAACTCGATATGTCAACTCTTAAATCAACTCATTGCTACAATACAACATGACAATCGTTGAACCTCATTGATTTCACTTTTGGTCATTTGTTGGCAGTGCAACAAGCTGTAAACCCACTGTATTCTATGTGCTTGGCAGGTTACTGTGTAGTAGGTTTACACTGAGTTTATCAGAGCTGTTTTTTCCTGCTGCATCTGGAACCATGATCGTTGAGGAGAGACTGAAGCAAAACAATTAAGTTGTTTGCTGGAAAACCAAAACAATGAGCTGAAAGATTTTAAAATGCTCCACGGAGCAGAGGGGAACTATAGTCTACAGTTATCTGTGTGTTATTTCACCTCTTTTTAAATTATAATTTCCGTAAGGCCAATGTTATGTTTTTTGTTTTTTGTTTTTTGACCAACCCACAGTTCGAAACCCAAAGATTATTAATTTACTGTCACATAAGCCAAAGAAAAGCAGAAAATCTTCATAACTGAGAAGCTGGAACTAGAGGATTTTAATATTTGTGGTTGAAAAATTATTTCAATCGATTAAATCGATATTAAAATAATTGTAAAGTTGCCTGAACACATCAACAATGGACCACACAGACTAACAGTGTGGGACATGTTTTTTCCTACTTAGTTATTAATTACTTGATTCTTCTTACAGAAAAGTCATTCACACTGTGTCTCAGTGCTGCTCTGATGTATCACTCACCATCTCCTGATGTGGATTGAGGGTAAACACTCATTTTCCAGAGTCAGGATGACAGTATTTGTTGTCTCATCATCACCAGTGGTGACAGTGCGGAGGAAGGTGGAATCAGCTGCACCACAGCTCGATCACGACCATGGCAACGGTTTCAGAGGCAAAGAGCAGGGTGACTGGCAACTGGGAGCAAGCCAGAGAGACTGAACAGGGGAGGGAGGAGAGTGTTATTTTAGCCTTTTGATCCCTTTATTTTTTGGGGGGAAAGAGAAGCAGATCATGCTGAGATGGCAAAGCTGTGATCTATAGGAGTAAAGAGTTTTTTACAGCTGGAAGGTAATGATGACATAAGGCAGCTCCAACCCTTGGCTATATGATGATTGTATTGTAAAAACAGCGTTTGCTTTAGTACTGGACACTTGTTTTGCTATTTTTATGCAAACTTTAGATAATAAAACCACAAAAACTGGGGTTACAACCTTGAAAAAGTGTGTTTCATGTTAGTAGAGAATATCTTGTAGGGAAAAATAAAAGGTTTCACAGCAGTTGCTTTTTTATTTTGGCCCTTGTGATGTAACATTTAATGTAGTAGCTCCCATTATTTTAGTCTCATGACCCGTTACAATAAATGTGACCTGACCTAGAGGCCTGGAGAAGCTAAATTATCCAGTAATTCTTTACATAGTAAGAAAGTGTGGAAAAATGCATAATTTTGTGTATAGCAGAAATAGTTTTCTGCTTCCTGTCCTGTTAAACAATATGTCTTATCAGACTTAACAGCACTGTGTAGTTCCCCAAACTGAAGTTGAGAACTGTAGATATAAAGAATGCAAAAAAATATTCTGCTATTATTAATATTTTTGTTTAACATGGTATTCACACATAAAAAGTAAAAGATTTTAAATTCTGGATCAGGCCTTGCGCCCCACCCACCACCACTGCTTGCGTTAGGTTGACGGGTGAAAGAGGGGTGCGTGGCAAGATGGTTAGTGGAGGAAACATCTGAGAGACTCAGCCGCATGTCTGAGCTTCAGTCAGACGAGGAGTCTGCTGTGACCAAAATCAGCAACTAGCAGATATACCACAACGGCTAGCATAGTTTGCATCTTTTATTTGTTTATGTTGTTTATTAGCTTGCAAGTGGCAGTGGCTGACACACTGTTAGTGGTTGTGCTGATGTAAACTCTCGCTCTCTGTACTCACTAGATTTTGGGTTTCTTTTTCCCGCCCCCACACCCCGAGTAAGTTGACAGGATTGGTTCCTTAGGTTTGTGACATATTAATCCCGGGCTGTCTGAAGCTGTTTTTTTTTAATGAGGCTGTCATTTGTTCATTGCAGTCCCAAGTTGGAAATATAGTGGAGCTTATTTTGCTCACGATATGTCCTGTATGATATAAAAAAAACGTTAACAGGGTTAAAAACTTGATCTTCATTGCAGGGGGCTGTTAATGGATGATGTGGTAGAAATTTATCATTGGATGCCAAAGCTGCCATCACGGTTTCATTGTATTGTCAGTCATGCAGGTGTATTTAAATTCATATCTTTCCACTCGACTTTTTGATTTAAATTTAATCAATGAGAAGAATCCCC
Organism: Seriola lalandi dorsalis; assembly: GCF_002814215.2. Taxonomy (NCBI): domain Eukaryota; kingdom Metazoa; phylum Chordata; class Actinopteri; order Carangiformes; family Carangidae; genus Seriola; species Seriola lalandi. The sequence goes on from NW_019520508.1 coordinate 120,166, forward strand.
CGTCTGTCTCGTGCGGTCTTTGCAGGTGAGCAGGTGTTTTTTTTCTGCTGGTTGAATTCCAGTTTAAAGCAGTTGACCCGTGTGTCTTGTTAACCAGACTGTAGCTGAACATGAAAGAAAAAGACCTGCCGGCCAGACTGCTGCACAAGGTGTGGATGACGCACGACAAGTGCAACAGTGTGTGAAGTAGCGCCTGGAGCTGTGGGCTCTCTGCTGATAACTTAAGTATTAGTACAGGAGGCTATTTCCATCATATACAGCACAGCCAGAAATGTCACATTAGAGTTCCTATAATATCTTTTTCTTCATGTCATGTCTCGTGCATCTTCATGTTCAGGTTACAGCTCATAAGGTTATTTTTATCATCCTTTTTTGAAAAAGAAAATGGAATTAGAATAATAAAGTTTAGCAAATTTGGTGCTTAAATGAAGTGTACTATCAGCACATTTTAGGTTTCATACACTATATGGTTACTTTCCACCCTGCCGTTTGCTGCCATCCAAAACGACATTAAAAGCAGCAATAGCCAGAGAGACGAGAGATGTAATCTGTATGTGGGGGCTGTGGATGGATGAACATGAGATGAGGTGAGTGTATGCCTCCAGGGGGTCTGTGCTCACATGGCAGAGGGAGGCACGTCTCAGTGTGCAGCATGGAGGCCATTCGACCAGAATATAGAGACACAAACAGTAGAGATAGAGCGGCCTCTCTAGCTCACATATAAACACTCTGAATCTGTCTGAGGATTCGTGAAAACCCTCAGATGTAATTGTAATTTGAAGAGTAGATCAGTGGGTCGCAGCCTCATAGCAGTGTGTTTTTAAATTAGTCAACTATTGTGGCTCTTTAACAGCTGTGTCTGCCTGGGCTTTTGAAGTTTAAAGACAGACTCAGACTGAAAGAAACATTTCCTGGAAACAACCGCCTCATCACAATGCCATCCAAAAAAAGGATTATAGCAGCCTTGTCTTGGAGTCTTTGCAAACAGCAGTGATGTTACTCGTCCTTGCGAAGTGTTTGTATGTTTGTCAGCCTGAGTGTTCAGCCTCCACTGAAATAGAAAAATGTTTAATTTAGATTGAAAGTGAAATCTGTTTGTGTTACAGGAGCTGTCTGGCTGGTCCCACTTCACGACTATGACTCTGAGCTGCTGAAGATTTTTCTTTTTTCTTCAATTCACCGTCCTTTTTGAAGCCCTCTTGATTCCTCAATGGGTTCCCGCAGCCAAGGCTTCTTCCACAACCACCACCACCATCGCAGCTCCATGGTGCCCACTGCGGTGCCGAGGCTCCTGCCTGAGAACGGCAGCCTGCTGGGGGGCATCGCACAAATCACCCCCAACCTTTTCCTCAGCAGAGGGAACGTGGCATCAAACCGCAGCCTGCTGCTGTCGAAAGGCATCACCTGCGTGGTCAACGCCACCATCGAGCTCCCAAACTTCAACTGGCCTCACATGGAGTACGTAAAGGTCCCGTTGGCGGATATGCCCCACTCCCCCATCTCCTTGTACTTCGACAGCGTGGCTGATAAGATTCACAGCGTGGGACGCAAACGAGGGGCGGTGCTTGTGCACTGCGCAGCGGGGGTTAGCCGCTCAGCCTCTCTGTGCCTGGCGTACCTCATGAAGTATCACCGCGTGTCTCTGGCTGAGGCCCACGCCTGGGTTAAAGCCCGCCGCCCTGTCATTAGGCCCAATGGCGGCTTCTGGCGCCAGCTCATCGAGTATGAGAGGAAGCTGTTTGGTAGAAACTCTGTTAAGATGGTGCAGACACCCTATGGGGTCATACCAGATGTTTATGAGAGGGACCGCAGGAGCCTGGCTCCGTACTGGGGCCTGTGAGAGAGGCTGCGCCAACCGTCCACAGCGAGGGATCGAGTAGGAAAGTGAAGATGAAGCCCTTTTGCCCTTCTGGACTGCAGGTTCACGCCTGTTCTGGACAGGCGAAGTGAGATGTGTGTGAGTGTAGATCTGTGTGAAGCTTATTTAATGAATATTGGTGCACTTGGACAGAGGGAGTCTAACCAGACACTGGTTGTTGCTGATGGAGCAGCTGCTCATCCAACCAGTCGCCTCTATTTACTCTTTGAGTGGGAGCAAGGCCACTTCAAGCCCAGAATCCTTCGGACCAAAGGATCGATTGGGACCACAATTATGTCAGACACCAAAACAAAATGCTCGGCGTGAGCAAGTCGGAACTGTCCATCTTCTGGTCTGTCTTTCCAATTCCAGTGGAGGACGAGTGCTCTGTGAAGGTGTTAGCTGTGGTCAACACTCTGCAGCTCTGACAGTGATGTGACTGAAGTCCTTTTCCTGACGTGGTGTCATGTGGTGGTATTGTGCCAGTTTTGCAGTAATCTTTGGTGTAAGGGCAGCAGCATGCTCTCAATTTATGGTAGCATTTAAGATAAGTGTACAGAAAAAAAAAAAAAATATAGACAAAATTATTTTATTGGAATGTACTGATAGTGAGCAAAAACTCATTATGGTGCACTTTAACTGAACATTTAAAGATGTTACTTTATCTACTATTTTGAAGGTAAAAATCCAAAAGATGTACGCTAAAATCAAGGTTTAGGAAAAGCTCCTGTGTACCACAGGGTTGACTGTCCTGTCCTGTGACTACACTATGTTATTGTAGTGCTATTTGATGCTGTATTTAAAAAAAAAAAAAAAAATATCTGCCACCTTAAGGGAACTGGTAGCGCTATGATAGATGCTTAGAAGAATATTTTCTATCCCACTGTTTTTGCCTTGTGTCCATATTCGAGTGAGGTTCCAGAGAGATCAGTGCAGTTCAGAAAACACATTTTATTTCTGTCTGTAAAACGGCCTACTTTTGTGGTTCAGCGCTTTTCTGAAGAGCCATGTCACACAGGTTGACAATCCTACTTCTGCTGTCGTCTAGTGGTTGAAATTTTCACTTCGCTGCACATGCTGTCCGCGCTTTAAAAGTAATGTTTAGCGCTAAATAGAGTTATAGGGGTGAGACAAAAAAATTATACCGCAGTAAATCACAATACACAACATCATCAAGACGTTGCCGCCAATATGATCACATAAGAAATAAACCTAACGCAGTGAACAAAGACAACGAATGGATTCCTGCTCATTAAATGAAAAAAGGCATGAGGCGGGACAATTGATGGTTTTATCCTGTGTAGTGAATCATCGTAGACAACAACTGATCCCACATCTGGAAGCCTCACGAGAATTGTGAGAATTGTTTTTCTTCCTTTAGTTATTTTCCACAATGTGTTACGCGATGTTGACCAACAGCACCGAGAACATAACCATGTGGGAGAGCAGCTCCCACATGGTGATGTTCTCGGTGCCGCCCCTGTAGGTGGAACTGGTCAACAGAGGGAGGGGTTTGTGCAGCTATGGCAACAACATCCCTGCTTTCTTGATGTTTTTTTACTTTTTCCAAACGTGACAGTATCACACCGCTTCCGACGTTTACGCTGTTGTTCCCTGAAGTCGGTCCCTGTCACCTAACTTTCTGATGACATCACGCAGGTTGTGAAAGAGGGCAAGCTGTGATTAGTCGAGGCTCAGTATGTGGTCTATCTCATGGCGAAGTCACAACGAGAATTTATGATACTACAATCAGCACGTCCTAGCTCTCATACATTGACCTCTGTCTGTATGGCAACTCAGATGATGCAGTGCTACATGTGTGTTGCATTTAAATTGAAGTCTTCAAGTTGCTGATTTTGTCTGACAAATGGTCCAAAAAATATAAAGATATTTACAGTGATATAAAACTAACTAACTATTTAGAAGCTGGAACCAGAAACAAATAATTGTCAAAATTCTCCACGATCTTTAAATGTCGACTAATCTCAATTTGTCGTCTCCGCACTAGCTGTATCCGCTGACTCTGTCCTGTCCATCGTTATCATGGGCAGTGAAGGTATCCTGTCAGTTTTGTCTTGTGATTTACCTTCTTGACTCTCACCCCTATACAACAGTGCGGTATAGTATCACTGTTGGATGTGGTCAGACATCTATCAGACCGCTCACAGCAGTGATGTTGATTGTTGTCACGAGTGCAGCAGAGTTGACATTTTCAACCCACAGAGATCAGTGCAACAATGCTTTTCTGCCATAATAGATTAAATGTGACATTTCAATTTTAAGAAAAAGAATAAAAGTTCAGGGGTAAATGATTGTAGGAGGAGAAAGGTGTTTTTGTTCTGAGTGCAATCTGTAATCTGACTTTTCAAATAATTTAATGCCCCAAGACTGATATTAAAATTGAAAAAAATTAGCTCATGTTAGTGTTTTTGTTGAAATTTGATACACACAATATTCATCATGCACATTTACTTTAAAATCAGGTGAACTTTTCTCATAAACATCTGTTTTTTTAATTATGCCTGGAGACGTCTCAAGAGATGTTTTCACATGAACAGGCTGCAGCGTTTCGTCATCCAAATGCTTCTTGATGTTCATTCTGCTCAGCCATTTTCCCCAGGAGATGTCCTCAGATGTCAAAGAGACATTCTGTCATTCATTCTCATTTGCTGTGGCTACAGAACAGCAGGCAGATATTGATGAGTGCTATTTGTCTTGTGCCCACACTTCTGAGGGACCTCCAGAGTGGTCTCCACAATGAATTCCATTACCCACAGAGACGATGACAGGCCAACCACTGTGGAGATGCACAAGTGATGGGTCCAAATTATACACTGCACACACTATTTTCTCCCACCGAAAAAAAAAGAAAAATCATTTTCTTCTCCTGCCCCCTCTACCCCCCACCC
>NW_019520508.1:124952-134944 GCF_002814215.2 Seriola lalandi dorsalis
CATTTTTCTCACTGTGTTAATGTGAGTACAAATGCACATGATTTCCACGGCATAGTCAAGCGCTAAAAGTAAACACATCCCTCACCAGCAGCAGGATATTATCATCTATCATTAAAGCAGTAAGCAGAGCTATTTGCATCATCCTGAGCATCGGAGCAGGCCAGGCTCCAGCGGTGCAGGCCATGCAGAACGAACAGCGCTGATGAAGTTTGAGGAGATGACATTCAGATGATGCCAACTCAACAGGAATCATCTGACACTGGTGAGCTGCTTTTTTTTATTTTTTTATTTGTGTTTTTGATTGGTGAATTAATGTTGAGATAAAATGTTAGGAATTAGTGACAAAAACGTTCATTGCAATTTCCTCAAGCCCAACGTGGCATTTATGTAAAATAGAAAAAAGTATTAAATCCTCATTCTATAGGCTGAAACCACTTAATATTGGGCATGTGTTGCCATGCTAACAGCACGGCTCTGTTGACGGGGATGTTAGTTTTGTCACTCCGTTCATTGCTTTAGTTACACTGAAATAGCTCAACAGCTAAATTTTGTACAGATTGTACATTTTGTATTCATGATCCCCAGAGGATGAACTTGATTTGAGTTAATTTACTACAGATACTCAAGACCCTCAAAGATGAAGTGTTGGAATTTTTATGATCCTCGAATTCTGACTCGAGCACCTCATCAAATCAAATTTTTAATTAGTCAGATATGATGGTTTATAGGCAGATACCTGCAAAACTAAAGACTTTTTCCTTCAGCCGCGGCTGTACTTTGTGTTTGGTGCTAATTAGTAAATGTTAGCATGCTAACAGGCTACACTAAGACAGTGAACATGGTAAATCTTATACCAACTTTACTGCCATACAGAGATGCCAGCATGGCTGTAGTTTTAGACATGTTGCTTCATAAACAACTTTATAAATTGTTTTTAGACACAAAATATTAAATTGATGGGATTAAATATTTCTCCCTCCTATAAGTATATTATATAAAAATCTGTGATTAAGACAGATGAAACGTACCCAAAAATGCAGCTTGACAGTTAGATGAATAAATAAAACAAACAAAACAGGAAAATCTACGGTTTTTGGTGGCTAATCCCAAAAAAAAAGAAAAGGAAAAATAAAACGTTAGGTGGCTGTTGGTGATTTTGTGCTTGTGACCCTCCTATTTCTAAAATCCTGCCTGTGGCAATGTAATTATTTCTGAATGTAATCGCAGTAGTTGTCTGTGGAGATTTTATTTCAACCAGACAAAGCTAATATGAACATCTGCTGTAGCTGCAATGAATTACTGAATCATGGCTTCTCTAGGCTTCAAATTATACTGCTTTTAATAATTCACCATAATCAGCATAAGCTACAGCACTATTCCCATATCACTAGTTGTAGATCCTGCATTTTCATTTTAACAAGGCCATATGCACAAGGCCAGTTATTAATATAAACATGCTGCTTTGACTGCTACTGCATATTCAGGCTCACCCCCCTCATTATAGTTAGAATTTGACAGCCTGATTTAGCCACACAGAAACATATGCTTCAACTGCTGGATGTGATCTGAAGGTATTTTTTTAAGCCTCACAACAGTTGCAAACAACTCAGTACATTTACTCAAGCACTGTATTCAGTTTCCGCTGCTCTACATCTCTACTTCACAACATTTCAGAGGGAAATATTGTACTTCGTATTAACTACCTGTTTATCTGGCAGCCAGTGACTTTGCGTATTTTGCCTTTTACTTTTCATACAAATTATATGCAGCTTTTTGTTGTCTTACCAAGCAAAAAAGAAATTATTTTAGATTCTTAATAAATGTGGGTAAGAATTTAGAAAAAAATATTTCAACCAGTTTAAAAGCAAATTACCTTCTAACATTTTTCTAAAATCAACCTTTAGTAATTCTAGTGCAAGAACCTACCTTATTTTGTATTGTTTCAAGATGCAGATGTTAGCTTCAGAACATGTTTTTAATTTAATTAAAAACTACACTGCAAATAAGGTTTTTTAGAAGTTTAAGACAGAAATGTCTTTCTAAGTCTGGTATATTTAACCACCCAACATTTTAAAGTGTTTGAAATCACCTCAACCACCTATAACAAAATTGCTGCTCACAAATTAATACATCAGTGATAGTAATCTGGGCACAGGACATTTACTTGTATTTTTTACATAGTTGTAGACATACTTCTTCCATTACTGATAACAGCAGAAAAGACAGAAATTAGAGAGTACAATAGTCTCACAGCAGACTGAGGATCATCTGAAGCACAATAGGAGACCTTGGCTGATATAATTTAGACTGTAGTGAAACAACTCATTGTTCCTCAGTGAGCGGCTGACTGAGTGTGTCGTCTCTGTGGTGTAACAGTGACTCATCTGCCCGTCGCGTCTGAAGCCTCAGCTGTCTGAACTGATTGATAGAACAGAGACTGAGGCATAGGACTGAAAGCCATGAAGCTATATTCAATTTTTACACAATATCTCAGCAGTGGAAATGACTAATATTTGTGTCCAGGTCATTAATGGAGAAGCTGAGGCATCATAAATCTACTTAAGTGTCACATTTCAGTCCTTTGTTTTAACTAATAGTCAACCAGAAGGAGTTAGTGCTGAAGGACAACTCTGTTGTTGTTCTATGATTTTATTATTGTTGACAAATCCCATGGAAGGACTAAAACACACAGTAAGTTGTAAAACTGGAGTATCAACTGGGAAACTGCCCAGGAGGTGCCCTAAAAGCCCCAGGTCATTCCATTTGGTTTTTATCTTCATAATTTGATTAATCACTAATTTGTTAGAAAATTGTACCACTGAAGAATATTATAAACTATGACATGCTGCATCTTTTGTCCCAAATCATGTAGAGGAATTAAATCTAGTTTTAAGACTATTGTGCTCCTTAAACTGTAAACTGCTTCCCATTTTCTGCGAAGTAATTAATCCACAGAAAGCAGTTGTTTAGTTACCAGTCTAGAACAATGACTGTATATAAAGATGGACAACGCATCTCTACTTCCTCCCACTGTACAAAAATTAAGACCAACTATCTCTGATACAGGCACTGCCGTCTTGCACTGGTGATATCATTTGGAGCCAGAGTCTGCGCGGGTTTATGACTTTGACTGCAGCTAACCACCACGGGGCGATCAAGATGTTTTCTACTTCTTCATCCTCTCATGTTGGACTGAGGGCAAACCAAAGTGGATGCTACAGAGACTCATTATCGCCTCTTGAGGTACAAAGTGGTATTGTAAGACAGGATGGGCTGCGGCTCGCTGGTTAGAATGCTAACTTCATATCTTTGCAACACAATACATAGACGTCTTTTACATGATGCCAAAACTGTTATTTCCTCACATTCTGTTGAAAATTTTAATTAATATATTGTTTTAAACTAAATTACTTACATATAGCAACTATAATAATCAGATTGTTCAGTGTATAAAATGTTTGAAATTAGTGAAAATATCCACATCATTATTCCCTGAGGCGCAAGTTCACATTTCTGTGACCAACTGTGAAAAAAACTAAAATCGAGTTTACTAACATAGAAAACTTTAAATGAAACTTATCAAATATTCACATTTGAGAAGCAGTTTTATATGAAAACATTATTCATCAGTTATCATAAACTGACAATTTGGTTTTTCAAATATAAAATTTTCCTCTCAGTAAATATCTTGGTTAAAGTTCTTTTTAAGGTTGCAAGAAATATTTGTTTTCAGTTAGCCTAGTGATTAGTTGTTCTAATAATCAATTGTTTTATCTTCATATGTCAAAAAATCGTGAAAATCTATTCCACAATTTCTCAGAGACCAAGGTTGATGTCTTTAAATATCTTGTTTTGTCTGACTAACAGTCCAAAACTATAATTTACAATTATATAAAACAAAAAATACTCACATTTGTGAAGCTGGAAACAGAGAATATTTGTCAGTCACTTGATAAATGACTTAATTGTTTATATCAATTATCCAATTTGTTGCTGGTTTCTGTTGATTGATGGATTAATTTAACTCAAAATCCTATAATAATGAAGTTAAGGGGATCCTTGGCAAACATGTTTGGTTATATTGTGTTTGTTGAGAAACAAATTAATCAGATTTTTAAAAATTTCAAATAATATTAACAGCCTCAAAAATCCAGAGGAAATGTAATGCACAAAAAACAGTTGATATTTTTTTTAGCTCTTCCCTGTAAACATTAAAACAAATGCTTTTGCTTTTTACACCAGCTTTTTTGAGCATCTATGGATAAATGGAAATATTATTGGAAAAAAGTAAAGCAGAAAGCAACTCTATTCACAAGAGTTTAAGGCAATCAGTTAAACTTTATGTGCAGAAGCAGCGGTTTTTAATGAATAATGTGACTGACCATGGCCATGAAATACCAAAGAGCAGTAGTCAATACGGCACAGTATCGCTTCAATCTCAATCCTTTCCCTGAGCGATCATTTCAGCACGACATCACAGACAATAGCCGTGAAGATGACAGGTACAGGAAGGTGAGAGACTGTCTGCAATTCAAATTACCCAGCCTTATTCAGTAATTGATTCCAGCATTTGTAATTTTCTGTAATCCCGGTGTTCACTGTGAGAGGAGAGGAATTCATTTTCTGCAGGAAATGAATTAGGGAACGGCAAGAGATAAAATGGATGTTGGAGAACACACCTGAACACAAGTGTGAGAACGATAATGAGACTGGTTTCACAGAGCCCCCAGACATCTCATTTGATTGGCTGAGCTCAACCGCCAGCGATGGCTCCGCAGGCTTGTCGAAGGAGAATTTATTCCATTTTATTGCAAAGTGATGGAGATGAGGCCTCTCTGGCCGCAGAGAAAGTACATTATTGAGTAAAATGACTGGAAAAATGTGCCGAAACATTCATGCATTTGGAAGAGGAAGCTCTCAGGGAAGCAGGGAGAATAAGATCAAAAGTGAAGTAAATGACTGTCTTAATTTAAAGCTGTAGTTTGTACTTAAACAGAAATTCTGGATAACTTAATCCAGAAAACCACCACTAATACTTCTTATAATACAAAAAGAACATTGCTGATTTTAAAGCGTGCGACAGGAACAATTTACTTTTTGGAAAATACGCTTATTCGCTTTCTCGCCAAGAGTTAGATGAGAATATTGATGCTGCTTGTATTTTTTTTTACGTACCAGCAGCTGGTTATCTTAGCTTGACATAAAGACTGGAAACAGGAGGAACTGGCTAGCCTAGCAGGAAACAAAATCCACATACCAGCACTGGTAAAGCTCCCAAACATTAAATATCTCTTTTACTTAATCCTCACAAAATCCGTAAAAATAAGTTTTAGAAATGGATTTTTAGTTGCAAAGGTCTATTTGTCACTTGTAATTACAACTGTCACTAGCGGATTTTACCAGCTGTAGTTAGTTGGTATAAGCTGATGCAACTTTTTATCCAATCAACTGCAGCACGCAGTGACACCTTTGTTTTAAAACTTTAATAATCTGTGACACTTAAAACTATATGCATACTCATTTATTTACATGACATTCACATTACAGTCATAATTGCATTGCTACAGCATCACACTGTAATATACAAAAAGTGCTGCTGCAATTTTAGTTCAGAATCAGTCAACATCTCTAGACTTTTAGCGCTGGTTGCACACAACATCAAGACAGAAAAACACAACCATTAACAATGTTTCCTTCAAGTCCCCAAATCACAACAACCCCTCCCCCAAAATACCTATAAAACACAATTTAAATACCCCCTCCAACAGTGCAAAAGACATTCAAAGCAGTTAATTCAACACAATTCATAAAAAGGTAGATATCTGCCTTCCAGCACAGCAGTGATGGTTTGAATGTTAAAGATTTTGAAAAAAATATTAAAACCATAACAGCAACAGAGTTTCATCAAACAGACCTGCCCAACAAATGTAATTCAAGTACAATAATAGGCTTATGATTCAACAGCTCTGGTTCAGTGGGAATAAAGAGAGTCATGAATAAAATTCCTCACAAATAGAAGCAAACAACAAGTGACATTAAAAACCCAAGATGTTTACCAATGTCCTCTGCCAGTATTTTTAATGATATTGCACACCTAATAATTAATCATTAACCTTTTTCTGCAGTTGAAATAATTTGTTAAAGCATCATTAGGGATAGATTTAAATATCACCTACAGTATACAGCTAACCTACATATGTTAGGTGGTTTACATGGAGGAACAATACCATGGATGGTAATTATATAGAGAATTTGAACAAAGTAACAGATGAACATGAACACAGCCTGAGTTACAGCTCACCAAAAGTGTGACAAAAGGGAGATTTCAGAATAAAAAATAAAAGAATACAGAGGGATCCAGTGACTTTAAACATTCTTCTTTTGCTCTCTGTCCAACGTGAGAGCCTCTGTTGTTCCTCCACCTATCTGATGTTGATTAGCCCGTCTTGTTACCATGGCAGCTGCAGCCAAAGCTCAGAGCAGGTCAGGCAGGATGAGGCCCGGGGGTTTGGGCTGCACACAGTTAATCCAGAAATTGGCACAGCTGGCGTGGTACTGGTGGCCCCCATACAGCAGCTTGAAGTTGTCCGTCTCTGAGTTGAACGCCTGTCAGAGTGAAAGGGTGAAATATAAGAGATCTAAACCACAGAGACAATAAAACCCATCTGTGCACACAGGGGAGAGATGGATAGATATGTAGGGTATTTATCTTATGTCTAAATGCTCCTGCAGTACATACATATTTGGGCAAAACTGAGTAAAAAACATAGAAATTATTAATAATATGTTGTAAGGTGGTGCTACAACAGCAAAACAATTCTCTCAAAGGTTGGATGCTGTAGGTTAGCTTATTATCTGTTTTACAGACAGGAATAAACATCTTTATTCCTTACTTTTCTAATATGAAGGTTTATGCCTTACTATACTATCACGTATTATGCCATAGTATAGTATGACGTTTTTTGACATTTTTATGCCTTACTATACTGTGACGGCTTTTGACATTTTTGTGCCTTACTTTTCTAATTTGAACATTTATGCCTTACTATACGATGACATTTTTTGACATTTTAATGTCTTACTATACTATGACGTTTTTGACATTTTTGTGCCTTACTTTTCTAATTTGAAGGTTTATGCCTTACTATACGATGACATTTTAATGTCTTACTATACTATGACGTTTTTGACATTTTTGTGCCTTACTGAAGGATGACGTTTCATGACATTTTTATGCCTTTTTTAAAATGTTTTAAGTGTTTAGGAGTTTGTGATTGGGCGGCATTGTGGTACAATGGTTAGCACTGTTGCCTCAGACTGAGACGGTTGCCAGTTCAAATCCCAGTATGGGACATTTAGTCTTTACCGTATTTTTAATTTTTTTATGCCATACTAAACTATAACGTTTTTTTGGCATTTCTATGCCTTACTATACTATGACGTTTTTATGACCTTTTATGCCTTAATATGCTATGATGTTTTATGCCATTTCAATTTCTCAAGTCCTCTTTTCATTATATTATGGTTTTGAATTAAGCAGCATCCATTTTGCCCTGTTCCCCTCTGTTCGTTGTCCTCTCACATTGTTTGTAGTTTGTTTACTAATTTACCCTCCTGATTACACAATAAATTTGCTTTACCAATAACATCAGGTTGTATATGTTGCTTCCCTTTTTTCTAACCGTGACCTGTGTCGTGACATTTACTATACTATGACATTTTTATGCCATACTATACTATGATGTTTTATGGCATTTTTATGCCTTACTATACTATGTTGTTTTATTCCCTACCATACTATGGTGTTTTTAATCACCTTTTATGCCTTAATATACTGCAATGTTTTTTGGCATTTTTATGCCTTACTATACTATGTTGTTTTATTCCCTACCATACTATGACGTTTTTGTGACCTTTTATGCCTTAATATACTATGATGTTTTTTGACATTTTTATGCCATACTATACTATGATGTTTTTTGATATTTTAATGACATACTATACTATGACGTTTTTTGACATTTTCATGCCTTACTATACTATGTTGTTTTATTCCCTACCATACTATGACGTTTTTATGACCTTTTATGCCTTAATATACTATGATGTTTTTTTGACATTTTTATGCCTTACTATATTATGTTGTTTTATTCCCTACCATACTATGACGTTTTTATGACCTTTTATGCCTTAATATACTATGATGTTTTTTTGACGTCTTATACCATGCTATACTATGACGTTTTTTGACATTTTTATGACATACTATACAGTGATGTTATTTTGGCATTTTTATGGCTTAAAATACTATTTCCTTTGATGCTTTACCATACGATGACGTTTTTATGACCTTTTATGCCATAATATACTATGATGTTTTTTTGACATTTTATGCCATACTATACTATGACGTTTTTTTTGGCATTTTTATGCCTTAAAATACTATTTCCTTTCATGCTTTACCATACTATGACGTTTTTATGACCTTTTATGCCTTAATATACTATGATGTTTTTTTGACGTTTTATGCCATACTATACTATGACGTTTTTTGACATTTTTATGACATACTATACAGTGATATTTTTTTGGCATTTTTATGGCTTAAAATACTATTTCCTTTGATGCTTTACCATACTATGACGTTTTTATGAACTTTTATGCCATAATATACAATGACGTTTTTTGATATTTTAATGACATACTATACTATGACGTTTTTTGGTATTTTAATGACATACTATACTATGACGTTTTTTGGTATTATTATGCCTCCCTATCCTATGTAATCTTATTCTCTACCATACTATGACGTTTTTATGACCTTTTATGCCTTAATATAATATGATGTTTTTTTGATGTTTTATGCCATGCTATACTATGACGTTTTTTTTGACATTTTTATGACCTACTAAACTATGATGTTTTTTTGGCATTTTTATGCCTTAAATACTATTTCCTTTGAAGCTTTACCATAATATGACGTTTTTATGACCTTTTATACCTTAATATACTATGATGTTTTTTGGCATTTTTTGCCTTACAATAGTATGTGAGTTGATGTCTTAGCATACTATGTCGTTTTTATGACTTTTTATGCCTTAATATGACCTTTTATGCCTTAATATACTATGATGTTTTTTTGACGTCTTATGCTATACTATACTATGACGTTTTTTGATATTATTATGCCTCCCTATCCTATGTAATCTTATTCTCTACCATAATATGACGTTTCTATGACCTTTTAAGCCTTAATATACTACGAAGTTTTTTTGACGTTTTATGCCATGCTATACTATGACGTTTTTTTACATTTTTATGACATACTATACTATGATGTTTTTTTGGCATTTTTATGGCTTAAAATACTATTTCCTTTGATGCTTTGACATACTATGACGTTTTTATGACCTTTTATGCCATAATATAATATGACGTTTTTTTGACATTTTTATGACCTACTAAACTATGATGTTTTCTGGCATTTTTTGCCTTACAATAGTATGTGAGTTCATGTCTTAGCATACTATGACGTTTTTATGACCTTTTATGCCTTAATATGACCTTTTATGCCTTAATATACTATGATGTTTTTTTGACGTCTTATGCCAAACTATACTATGACGTTTTTTGATATTATTATGCCTCCCTATCCTATGTAATCTTATTCTCTACCATAATATGACGTTTCTATGACCTTTTAAGCCTTAATATAATATGATGTTTTTTTTACATTTTTATGACATACTATACTATGATGTTTTTTTGGCATTTTTATGCCTTAAAATACTATTTACTTTGATGCTTTACCATACTATGACGTTGTTATGACCTTTTATGCCATAATATACTATGATGTTTTTTTGACATTTTATGCCATACTATACTATGACGTTTTTTGATATCTTAATGACATACTAAACAGTGATATTTTTTTGGCATTTTTATGCCTTAAAATACTATTTCCTTTGATGCATTACCATACTATG
>NW_019520509.1:0-3791 GCF_002814215.2 Seriola lalandi dorsalis
TCTTGCATCCAGCTGGCAGGCTATTTTGGCTAGCTTGCGAAGCCAACGATAGCAAACTGTGCCTTGGCTAGCGTCAGGCTAGCCAGCTAGCTAGCTAGCTAGCTACTAACGTCGCTAACGGTGGTTAGCTAGCTAGCGAGCTGTAGTAACTTGCGTCATGGATGAACTAGTCGTGGAAGTGAGGGGAACAAGTGGGGCCTTTTATAAGGTAAGTAAATGACTTTTGTTGAGCATCGTCATCTTACTTACGACACTGCATAAACGTTAGGCTAACTAACATGAAACTGCCTTGCTGGACTAGCTAAGAAACATTTGTTTGTATCTGCGGGCCTCATTGGTTCTGTCCGTTGAAAATCTGTAAACAAAGCTAACGCTAGGCTGCTGCTGTAACCTCAGTGCTGCTAGCTGAATGAGTGAGTAATTGGTGTTAATGTCGGTGCTAAACCAATGCATTTGTAGTAGTGTTGATAACGTTGACGTGATCGCAGTCTTCTATTATCTGTAAATTGATGGGCAATGTGGTGGGCAGTTGGTTGCAGATACAGAAGTACTAAAATTCGGTTACGGTTTGTGTTTTAATTCAGGATAACAGCAGCAAAATTGGGGTGTTATGTGTTACCTGCATGATTCCTCTAGTGGGCTGGTAGCTTTTGTTTTGTCAATATTGGTGAGAATTTGGGGGTTATACTGAAGACAAGAGTCAACAAGTAGGATGAACGGGAATTTTGGATGTTATGCATCTGCATAACATCCAAAATTCCCGGTCTTTGATCATATTAATACCATGGACTGAGGAGAGTAAGTTGGGAGTGTGTCTTGCAAAGCAGGGTTATCTGACTAATATCTATGAGCAAGATAGACACAAGAGCAAATATTGATATACAGGCGTTGATCCCATGGCCTGCGTTTATCATTGGTGGAAGAAGTACTCAAGTCCTTCAGGTTATTGACATACAAGTTTTGATGTGGGATGAAAAGATTGTATTTATAAGGCAATGAAAAGGAGAAGAAACAAAAAAGCATGAAAGACAGAAGGTTGGAAGAAAAGAAGGAAGAAAATACAAATAATTACCAGTATTTTAATTTGAACTCATGTTTTGATTGTAAAACCTTAATCTGCAAGGCAACTACTCATTGTAGCTATCATATAAGTGTGGCAGTATAAAGGAAGAAAGTTGGTAACAATTACAATAGCACAACACAGTAGCTGAGATCCGCTGACTGTGTATTTAGTGTACAGTAGCTCTACTAATTTGGTTGCAGAGTAAGTGAGAGTGGATTGTGATTGCTTGCACCTAATGTCATCTTTCTAGAAGTAGAAGCATTGATGCTGCCAAACTATTATAAGGCATATGAATGCAATGACTGCACAGTACAGCCTCCAGAAAGCATTCTGCATTGTAATACGTTTTGAGTTGGCCAGCAAACTTTCCTGCAAATCTTTAAATTGCACTTGACTGTTGCCATTTACACTGTAGACTCCTCACGCTGCATTCAGTGCCAACTGAAGTGTTTTAAATGTATGAAGAAATGACTACTTCACTAAAGCATATTCCTGATTGCTTAAAGACTCCTTTATGGATTTTACTTGGCAATAAGTCAAGTTAGAGGTGGCAACATCAGCAGTGGGTGAATAGATGCAAATGGTGTTGTTGGCCTGCAGTTTGAATGGCATGTGTTATTATTCAAACTTTCACCAAAAAACAGTTACACAATTGGCAGTAGATTAGTTCAATAGTGTTCGCACAAATGTATTTGAGATGTGGGTAGGGATTACACACATCTGGATCTCGGCTACTGTAGAGTAACCTAGTTTTAAAAATTCCAGATGCCTTAAGTCATTTTCAGACTTTATTTATGAGGATGTTAATGGTTCTTAAAATTAGTTATTATTAAATTGTAAGTGTAATGCAGTACATGTCATTAGCTTTATACTGTTCTTGGACTATACAACTATACCATTAGATATGGAGATTAAATCTATCTACTAACAAGTATCAGTCGCCCAGTTTATCGAAATTCCTCAGTTTGTGTATAGAGCTGTAGGAGACAGAGATGTGTTTCTCATAGAGCCACACCAGTGCTGCACAGTCTTTAATTTTGTATGAAAGTGGACTTCAGCCTGGGTCCAGGATGCTAATACCAAGCTAAATTTGGTACATGTATTGGGTTTAATCGAGCCAAATAGGTTGCAGCTTATTGCAGATCACATGCTTGTTTATAGGTTTGTTTTTTAAATAAACAATTTCTGAATCTGAAGGCTTTAGTTGAACGATTGTGAGGGTTTTGGTCGACTATGAAAGCTGTTTTTAATGATCTTTTAGAGATAAATGAGCTATTGATCATTACTTGAAAATTATGTCTCTTTGGCATCACAATAAGATTCATCTGCTGTGGCCATTAATTAACATAGTAATTGTCATGACTGCATTCATCTGCAAAATGACAATAATACTGAAGAAATTATTTGACAGTTGTTTCAACTAATTCATGCAGTAAATCAGATGTAGTCATTTGGCAATTAGTGGTCTAATACTTTCTTAAGATGAGGACAGTCATACAGGTTTTGGAGGTAGGTAGTTTATCATCACCACTGTGGTAATTTCTGACTAGAGAAACTGGAAGACACTGGACTGCATGGATAAATGTCAAAGTTGTCAGTTTTTACTGAAAAGTACCCAGATTTAATTAAATTTAATTAATAGGAATAGATTGATTTAAAAAGTGCCTGCACATGACACTATATTATCTCATGATACATTCGCTGCCTTGGCAATTTTTCTTTGCCTTTGAATCCATCCCAATTTTGGCCGGATGAACGTAGCTTACATCCTCAGAACTTTGCTCCTAAAACTGACGGTTCAAGCTGTCATAAATCAGTGAAGAGCTACGTTTACAGGTTTACAGCATGATTATGGGTCAAAGAGGTCATAAAGTTGGCACAGTTAAACAGCTTTCCCTGTGTCTTTGGGGATTCTGAGAAGCTTTCCTTTTGGAAGTTTTTGCTTCATTTCATCTACTACCCATAGGCTAGGTTAGGCTCTCTATTTCTCTCTTTTCCTCCTAGGCATTGCATGTCCTACTTGCAGTACTTGACACACATGGATGCAGACTGTGTGTACAACCAGAGAGAGACAGACTCAAACCTGACTTGAACCCAGAGCCTAAAAAAAGAAAAAAAATTAGGCTGTTTGGTTACTAACGTCTTTGTGCTCGGGTAGCTGAATTGCAGGCCTTTTACATGCTTGAGTGTAAAGCTCCTATTGATATTAGTACAGGTATATCAAGTCCTGGTTATTCTGATATGTCATTCCCTACTTTGATTCTTGTAGGCCTTTGTGAAGGATGTTCACGAAGGATCAGTCACTGTAGCGTTTGAAAACAAGTGAGTTATGCACATACACAACAAAATATAACATACTGTGAAGTGTTTCCTTTATCAATGATGAAATTCACACAAATATTTGCATTAATGTTGTGTCCCTCTGTCCTAGCTGGCAGCCAGAGCGTCAGATCCCATTTCAGGATGTGCGATTTCCTCCTCCAACAGGGTTCTGCAAGGAGATCAATGAGAGTGATGAGGTCGAGGTGGGACTGATTCAATACCTTCACAATTGTTTACAAAAATTTTGCCACCAAAGACGGCTGATTTATGACAAAGTTGGTGTAGTTAGAGTGCAAAGGAATATTCATTTGGGTATGGCAACTTTCAATGGAGAAGTTCTCAAAAAGGTTTAAAAAATAAGCACATATCAGTTGATCTCTGCATTAAGTTTGTTTATTGACTTGTC
>NW_019520510.1:0-1853 GCF_002814215.2 Seriola lalandi dorsalis
TAGCAAGGAGAACATTGTGGAGCATTTAGCTGCTACAGACCCAGATATTTCCCCCGGGAGTTCCTGGAGTGCAAGACAGAACTAAAAGGAGAGAGAATATTGGTCAACAAGTCCAAATTAATGCTAATATTACTCCATATCTGCTGGATGTGTAAATTAGCACCTGTTTGCTAACACATTCACCATATCGACTTTAGATGTGACAATATCAGTGTTGTGTTTACACAGGCCGAAAAATCCCTTCATGCAGGTTTATAAAAATGATGTTAAACTGACATGAAATATTCGGAGAAATGTCCGAGTGATGATGCCATTGTTTGAAAAGTAATGAAGTGTGCGTGTGTGTGCAGTGACATATTCATGACTGAATGTGTTTCATATTACTCCTGTAACGTTAGTGCTTAACACAATTAATTTGAAGGCTCAGAAGTGGGCAGCAGATGAAAGGCTGTGCTGCGGTCCAGCAGGTTTCCCTCTCTGTGGCTGTGTGCTGCCAGTCGGATTTTAACACCCGCAGCTTCATGCCAAGAGGAATAAAATACGGTAGTAATCCAAGATGAAGGGATTTTGGGATTATCACTACATTTTCTGAAAGTTGCGTGTGTCAAAGAGGACTTTTTAAAAGTAGAATAAGAGCCAGGACTTCTCTTGCCGTGACCATAAATGGAGAAAAGCAGTCAAACCCTCCCATGTGCAGCTCCGTGACTGATAGACAGTGGAATGCACAGCCGCAGGTATAATAAAAGTTGTTACTTTTAATAACAGAAATCTTGATTTTCAGACAAAAGAACATAAGTACAGAAAACAAAAATAATCTTAATACTTATAAATTACAGAAACACATGAGATGCATCACACTTCTCACAAATAAGCAGCCAGACATTAAGATCACGTAACGACCAAATTTACACACCTGAGGCACACAAGAGGGGTCGGTTTTCATGCCACATTTACACCAATATACAGAACGTCAATACAGTTAAAAGTACCATACAATACCACCCACCATTCAGCAGAGAGGGAGGGACACAGTGGACTGAGAGATCAGCAAATAAACCCGTGCAATGACAATATTTCTCACATTTACAAATACCACATTTAAAGTGGACTGGATTTCCTTGCAGTATTAGCTATATTAATGGCTGCATATTCAATTCAGTGTTAGGCTGTGTATCAGTTCAATGCACCCAAAGCTGAGCCAGCGACTCAACCATGTCATAACCAAAAGAAAAGACAAAGTTAAATGCAGCAGAGAATTGCATTTTCTCCACACAAAATGTTGTGTTTAAGTGAAATCATGTAGTAAAAGAACAGACGGGCTGAAGTGATGCAACTCGTCTCACAAAGGTTTGTGAAATGAGCACAAACTGTAAGAGACTGCTGATGGAGTGTCTGTGACATCAACAATAGAGTTTGATAGAACCATTCTGAGGAGCTGAGGCTGTGATTGGCTGAGAAAGCTGCCAATCAAAAAAACTACATTAAAAGACACTTCTCTTTAAGCCTCATTATCATCATAATCACAAATGATCTTTGAACTGTTCCTCTAGTGCTTATGGTGAAAAGAAAAAACACTGTGAACCAGGGCTGGATTAATCTGCTCTGGGGCTCTGGGACAAAAATATCCAACTATCCCACCCCCCAAGGTTTATTATTTATCTATATCTATATTTATCTACATAAAAATGAATACATACATGAAAAGCTAGTATAGCAAATCACAGCTGATGGAAAAATGAGCTCATCTAAGATCTGGTTTCATTCACTCTGATCAAACAGATGAGCATACACTATGTGTGGCATTAATTCGATCCTAATTAAGAAAACTGACATCAAACTATCCTCATCATTTT
>NW_019520510.1:1941-3629 GCF_002814215.2 Seriola lalandi dorsalis
CTGCATATACTGTATATAAAGATGGGTGTAGCCTCTGTGACGTCACCCATAGGTTTCTGAAGAGTAGTTTTAAAGCTCAGAGTGGGCTGCTTTGCCGTTGCCATCTTGGCAGCGCCTGACTCCCGGCTAATCCAAAAATGTGCAAAGAGGTGGGGCGTGTGTGGAGCCAGTCTGTGGCAAGCATACGCTCACCCACCTGTCACTCAAAGTGGCCACGCCCTCAATTGTGTACAACTTTAAGCCTTAATAAAAATTTAGACAGGTGAATTATTTTAAAATTCACCCCCTGTACAGTTGTTATGAAGGAGGGAATTAGCAATAGAGACCAAACTGTTTAACATGGGAGTCTATGGGGATTGACTCACTTTTGGAGCAAGACTCAAGTGGTCATTAGAGGAACAGCAGTTTCTGTCAGTTCAATGTTGGCTTCATTTTTCAGTCCCAGACGCTGATGCTTGGTATAACGTGGGAAATGCCAATTTTTCTCCAGAATGAGTAGTTATATGCATTTAATTCAATTCCATTAAGTGGATACTAATACTTAAAGAGGCAAATGTTTTGGGCATGACTGAGTGACTGAGTAGCTCTTACATCATTACTGTGTTAGTTGTCACATGCAGATGTTTGGGTTTTGCAGGGAATCTAGACTTCCTCAGGTTGATGTCACACACACTACACTGTTGGTTCTCTACAGTACATGTATCAAACTGATAAGCTCTTAGTTACATTTTGCTCATTTCACAAAATCTTTTCCAGTACTACCACTCTATATTTTCTGCAGAGGACTGCTGAACTTGAGGTAGTTACTAGTAAAGTTTGCAGCTCAGTTCAAATTGAGTCAAATAAAAAAAATACAGGTGTGTTAAGCTACTAGTTTATAGCAGCTGAATGAGACTCTTTGTCTGTTCCTAAAATAAAAAAAATGTAAATGCAAATGTATACTTCAAAAATCATTTGACATCTGGTCATTGTTTATAATCTGACCCAAGAGATGAGCATCGACTAGATCCTAAACTGCATTTTAAAGCCAAAGTCTGGTAAAAGTGAGAGAAGCGACATCAAAGTTTATCTTTCCTCCCGTATGACTTCTGTTGATTACTGCTGTGTGCCTCTGAGGGGCAGGACAGGCCAGCTCATCTTTAAAGTCAACACACAGTGATCCAAGTTCATATGTCAGTTTATCGGTGACGTCACAGCCATTATTGCGCGGCACATAAGGGACAGTAAATCCTCATGGTTTGGTTATGGCTTATCACACTGCAGTATTTTCACACCGAGTGTTCGGCATCTTTACAACAAAATAAAACAATATGATGTAAACCGTCACAACAAAATGCTAATTTGGTCCATTTTGACACAGAAAGTGCTCAGTAACACTGCAGTAACTCAGGGATGAAGCTGACTGCAGATCAGAGGTTTACTTCTCCAAACAGTTTGGCAAATTTAAAAGGCAATAAAGGACAATATCACTGGCACAGACTTCCTCATGTTTGAAGGTGAGCAGACTAACAGACCGTTGGCTAACCCTTCTCTCCATTTTGATACGGCTCAAATACAAACAACAAAGCTGAAGTGTGAGGAATGGATGAAACAGTCTGTTCATCTGCTCGAACATGAGCTGCAGATGTTAGCATGTTAGCATGTGTGGTTAACTAGCTGACAGCATACAGTGGTTAAAAGCAAGGAGC
>NW_019520511.1:0-8647 GCF_002814215.2 Seriola lalandi dorsalis
TTTTTTTTTTTTTTTGAGTAATACCAAACTGGGTGAAGATTTAGGATAATTGTCATTATCTAGACCATGTCAGCAACGGAAAATTCAATTTAAGAAGCAAAATGAGAGAGCATGAAATTAAATAAAGTAACACACAAGTAAATCAAGTGGAACAAAACAAAACAAAATGAAACAAAATGAAACAAAACAAAACAAAACAAAACAAAACAAAACAAAACAAAACAAAGAAGTACAAATGGTAATCAATATTACATAGAATGTAATAAAACAAAATTCGATCGAGTGACGTAAAATTAAACGATTAAGTTTGAGAAAATGTAGTAAAGAAAATCAAGTACACAAATTAAAGTCAATTGTCAAGCAAAGCAAAATCAAATGTGAAACAAAACAAATTGAAATGAAAACATAAAATCAATCGATAAGCAACATAAGTCATATGCCCGAAAAAATGTGCAATGAAATTATCAAAAAGTAAATAGAAAACTGAAGCAAATCAATTGTTAAACAAAGCAAAATGAAATGGAATGACCAAAAAGTCAAAAAATAAAACAAAAGGAAATGATCAAGTAAAACAAAAGTCAGTTGCTAAATAGAACAAATTCAATTGTCAAACAAAGCAAAATCAAATGAAGGTATGAGAAAGAAAGACAAAAAGTAGGATCTAAGTGTAATTAAATCAATAATCAATTTCAATTTTGAATAAAAAATCTGAGCTGTCCTCCTCGTTTGGAGGGGCGGGGTGAGTTGTGGTGGAGTACATGATTTTAGGAGTAGGTTTTGACACGAGTGATTTGAAGATAGACTTGAGAAAGTTAATCAAGAGACTAATGAAAAACAAGATTCCAAAACTAAGCAGTACAAATTCCAAAATCAAATAACCTAATGTTCCAAGTTTTAGTTTGAACCAGTCGAACAAGCTGGTGCTGGCTGGCTCGTGTAATAGTTTGGCGATGTCGTGCATGTGGTTAGTTATTTCTTGTATGGTAGCATTGTTATTTGGTATGAATGTACAACATTCAGTCCCGATGATAGCACAGGTTCCTCCTTGTGAGGCAAGGAGGTAATCTAGTGCGGCGCGATTCTGTAACGTCATCATTCGTATGGCAGTCATTTCTTTCGTGAGTAGGGAAATGCCTTTTGCAGTAGAGTTTGCAAGGTCTTCAACAGCATGAGAGAGGTCTCTTATTTGGTCCAATGATGCCATAACTCCGTAGCTTGGAATGAGGGCTCCAAAAAGTCTTGTCCATGTTGTTTGTTTGTGTGTGTATAGGTCTCTTTTAACGATGTGAACTTCAGGTGGCGCTGTGAGTACTCTCATGGCTGGTATCACATGACCCAAACCACATACACCAGACCAATCTTTTGGTAAATACTCGTAGGCCTTCATGCCACAAATCCAGTACACACCTTTTGGTAATGGTATGGAGCAGTATTGGATCAGGTTAACAAAGTGTCCATATTCCTTAGATGATGAGTGTTGTCTTGGTGGAGTAATTGGTTCTTCTGATGGAGAGTATGTGATGTTGCATTTAGAAGTTCCAAGGGGAATGTGTCCTTTACCTTTGACACACCAGTTTAGGGTGTTTGGGACTTTCATGAGGGTGAGGGGGTTAGGAGTGTTGCAGGAATAACAGTTGGGGTAAAGTTGGTTGCAGGATAACTGTCTGATTTGGGGAGGGTTGGGACAGGCACGGTGTTCATTGGTGGAGTTGTAGTGTAAAATGTGGTGAGTGTCGCAGGAGGTGATGGGTGAAGCCATCAATGGGAGTCCTTCAGTCGTACTGTGTGGGATGAATCCACACACGTAACAGTTATTGGGATTTGGGCTATTGTCAGCTACCAATTTTGCCAATTGGAGATATGTGTTTGTCGGGGACTGTGGCATCTGGGAGATAGTTGGTTTTCTGTCGTGGTGTGTTGGTTGGTTTCTTCTCTGAAGTCTGTAGATTCCAGGTGGCTGGAGATGTATGTTTGTTTCTGGGGCTCTGGTGTTGGCGTTGTCTTTCGGCAAGAAGGATCCTTTTATGATTCCGACGGTGATGAGGGAGGAGGTCCACAAGATGAGGAGGGTTCTTGTCGGCTTCTGGTGCATGGTGGAGCAGGTGTTTTCTTGCAATGGGAGGCGTGAATCCAGGTGGAACGGCCTTCACACTTCACAGCGGTGTTGGTGGTGAGCAGAACGTGTTGTGGCTTGGACCAGCGGGGCTTCAAAGCTGTCTTCCTCCGGAACTCTCTGATGCAGACCCAGTCCCCTGGTTGGATGTTGTGGCAGGGTTCGTCGCTAGGAAGAGACTGGACAGCTTTCACCTGCCTGTGGATTGACTGGACAGCAGATGTTAGTGCAGAGCAAAAAGTTATCATGGTCTCATCCATGGAATGGAGATCCATGTTTTTCATACATATTATCGAATTCGTTGGTACAGTCATTGGTCTGCCAGTAATTATTTCATGAGGTGTGAGTTTGTGTTTCCTGATGGGTGTGGACCTCATTGACATTAGGGCTAGAGGTAAGAGCGTTGTCCATTTCAGTCCTGTTTCGGCACACAGTTTGGCTAGTTTGGTTTTCAGGGTACCATTATGTCTTTCAACTAGCCCTGCAGACTGTGGGTGGTATGGACAATGAAGTTTTTGCTTGATTCCCAGTGCTTGGCAGAGTTCAGTCATTATTTGTCCAGTGAAATGAGTACCTCTGTCTGAGTTAATGCTCAGTGGAATGCCAAAGCGGGGAACAATGTCTTTTAGCAGACATTTCACTACTGAAATAGAATCAGCTTTCCGGCAGGCCCAGGCTTCAGGCCAGTTAGAAAACATATCAATACATACAAGAACATAATCATATCCTTCACATTTAGGCATATGGATGAAGTCTATTTGTAGAGCTTCGAACGGTCCTCGGGGGGGAGGATGTGTCGACATTGTCATCTGTACGGTTTTTCCCGGGTTGTGTTGTTGACAGATTAGACATTGTTCACAGTATCTTTTGGCATAGGATGTAAATCCTGGAGCATACCAATTTTTTAATACTGTTTGACACATCCCCCCTTTGCTCACATGTGACAGGCCATGTGACATGCGAGCTAGCCACGGGAACAGGGATGTGGGAGCCACAATGCGGCCGTCATTGTGGACCCACAGATTATCCACATATTTACATCCATGAGAAATCCACAACCTGTGTTCTTTCACATCAGCGGCCTCCTGTAAAGGAGTCACGTCATTAAGCGAAGCAAGGTCATTAGTGGTTATAGAAGGGCAAAGCTTTACCTGGACAGGAATACCAATTTTGGCAGCAGTTTTGGCGGCATGGTCCGCCAATGCATTACCTTGAGAAACAGGATCACTGGATTTTGTGTGAGCTTCACATTTTATGACAGCAATAGATGAGGGTAGCTGACAAGCATCCAACAGTTCATTTATCAATTTACCATATTTAATGGGTGTCCCTGAGGATGTGATGAATCCTCGGTTTGCCCATAGTGTACCAAAGTCATGTACGCATCCAAAAGCATATCTGGAATCTGTGTAGATGTTTACAGTCTTACCTTTGGATAGGTGACAGGCTCTCATCAGTGCGTACAGTTCAGCTACTTGGGCGGAGCTTGAGGGTGGCAGAGCGGCACTTTCAATAGTCGAAAAGTTATCACAAATTGCATACCCTGCATATGACACTCCATTTTCTCTATAAGCAGAGCCATCAGTGTAGAAAACAAGATCAGAATTAGCAAGAGGGGTTTCAGAAAGGTCAGGACGTGGTTTGGATGAAAATGAGATGATCTCCGCACAGTTGTGGGGTTCACCATCATCTTCTGTTGGTAGTAGAGTGGCAGGGTTAAGGATAGAACATCTTGTGAGTGTTATGTGTGGAGCGGTGAGTGTTAGTACATATTTTGCCTCTCTGGTCCCTGTCACATGTCGGTGTGCCTCTCTGGTGATCAAGGTGAGTGCATCATGTGGAACCATGACAGTGAGGGGAGACCCTAGGACAATATTAGCAGATTTGTTAATTGCGAGTGCAGCTGCAGCTACAGCTTTCAAGCAAGGTGGGAGTCCTCTCTCTACTGGGTCCAATCTGGAGGAAAAATAGGCAACAGGTCTGTAAGAGGAGTTATGGCGTTGAGTTAAAACAGATTGCGCAAACCCACTTTTCTCATGTACAAAGAGTATGAAAGATTGATTATAATCAGGAAGTCCTAATGCCGGGGCTGACAATAGTGCTTGTTTTAATTTGCTGAATGACTCACTAGTGTGTTGTGACCAAGTAAGAGATTTGGCACAAACTGAGGGTTTTGACATATCTTGGAGTGGTGCTGCAAGCGATGCATAATCAATTATCCATTGTCTGCAGTAACCTGTCATTCCAAGAAAAGTCTTCATTTGTGATATATTAACAGGTTTAGGTACTTCAGTTATGGCCTTTATCCTTGAAGGGGTAAGGACCCTTGTGGAGCCTGATAATGTGTGTCCTAAATATTGGACCACCTTCTGACACAATTGAGCCTTCTGCAGTGAAGTCTTGTGACCTTTCTCTGCCAAAGCGTTAAGAAGAACAATTGTGTCAGTCTCACAAGCAGTGGATGATGGTGAGGCTAGAAGTAAGTCATCTACATATTGTATTAATGTAGAACCACCTGGAAATGATATATCTTTCAAATCATTATGTAATGTTCGAGAAAAAATTGTCGGTGACTCAGTGTACCCTTGAGGTAATCTAGTGAATGTATATTGTTGACCGTCATATGTAAATGCGAACAAAAACTGACTATCTGTATGGAGGGGAACAGAAAAGAATGCACTACAGAGGTCAAGCACTGTATAATGAGTGGAATTAGCCGGCATTGAGGATAACACAGTGGTAGGATTTGGGACTAAAGGAAAACGAGGAATTACCATTTCGTTAATAGCCCGCAAATCTTGTACAAACCTGTATTCAGATTTACCTGGCTTTTTAACGGGGAGTATGGGAGTATTGCATGGGCTGTTGCATGGTACTATTATTCCTTGTTTTAACAAAGTTTGAATAACAGGACGAATGCCTTCTTTCTTCTCTTGAGACAGAGGATATTGTGGGATCCTAGGTAAGGAGGCGTTAGGTTTTAACATAATCTGTATGGGTTCAGTTCTGATCAATCCAACGTCATTAGAGAAAGAGGCCCATACTGATGAGGGCACACTGGACACTATCCTGTCATGAACTTTCTCTTTCTCTTCCGTCATAGGTTGATCTTGATCAATCAGTGCTGCTAACACAGCTGTTGTGTTATCTTGGTTAGTCTCTAAGAAGATGCCCTCTGGTGTGCAAAAGATGGTACAATTTAATTTACACAACAAGTCACGCCCTAGTAGGTTCACTGGTGTGCTGTCTGAGAGAAGGAAAGAGTGAGAAGTTGTGAAATTAGACATGTTTTCAGTAAAAGGTCCTATAGACACTGTAGTAGGCTCTGATACAGATAGACACATAGGAATTCCCCCCACCCCCACAGCTCTTACCGTGTTTCTGGAAGCTTTTAGATTTAAAGATGTTGTTGGTTTTATCGTTGACAGTGAAGCTCCAGTGTCTACTAGAAATGATGTTGACTTACCATTTATATCTATTGTTAAATTAGGTTCTTCACTTGTTTTTGCCAATTTAATCAATGGAGCCTGGATCGCATTTCTCTTGGTTTCAAATTGGTCACTGTCCTGACAGCTCTAATGGTTGTGCTGTGGGGTGTGTTGGTCTCCTACCTGGCTATCCGATGGAGGTGCTGTAGGCAGGGTACATCTGGTTTGACATAATCGGTATGGGCAGTCTTTTATCCAGTGATCTGTCTCACCACAGTAGAAACAGCTTATGTGGTCTCCTTTTGGGGAAGGTGACGTGTTTCTCTGTGCGTGGTGTGAGTAGTTACTGTGATCACGTCTTTGGTCCCATCTTTTCCCTCTGCCAGTGCGTCCTCCTCTGGTCGCTCCGCCTGTGTAGTGAGACACTTGAGCAAGCATTAGTGTTTCGTGTATTTTATATTCCTTTTGTTCAGTGTTATCCCAGTGATGCTGAGCTATCTCTATCAACTCGGTCATTAGTTTTCCTGTCCATCCAATGGTTAGTTGAACTTTCGCTTTAATTTTTGGTTGAAGGCTATTCACAAACAAAGTCTGCATATAACCAGGTGGGAGGTCATTAAGTTGTTTCGGTGACAGGCCACAATTTTCTTTTGCCATTGTCATTAATTTTTCATAAAGTTCACGTGGGTTTTCCTCTTTCCCTTGTTTAATCTTGGTGAGGGGGGTGAAATCAACTTGTTGATTTACCTCCCTGTCAACAGCCAAAGCTATGACATTATAGAATGTCTGCGCTTGTTCTGGTGTGATTCTGGCAAACTCTCTGGGATTACGAGGAATTTCACATGCATCAATTATGTTTTCTTTCAAACCAGATGGCAAAGTTAGTTTTAGCAATTGTAACATGTCAGGCATATGAGGCTTATAAATAGTACAAATTGAGTCCCATTCTTCTAGCCACTTTTGTTTATTCTTTCTGACATCTTTGGGGAAATCTCCAATTATTTCTTTTAGCTCCCTGCGGTTCCAAGGTTTGTAGACTATATCTTTTCCCACAGTAATCAATGGAGCTAATTTGGTAGGTTTTGCTCTCTTAATTCTTTTACTAAGCTCCCTATTTGACTCTTCTGCATCCTCTCCCTGGTAATTCGCTCCAGATCTTGTATATTCTACCATCCAATCATCATCAGTATCGTCATCACTACTAAGTTCTTTTATCATTTTAACAGGATAAAGACTTTCGAGTCGATCCATTTTGTTGTTTACTTTAGTTTTTATGGAGGATTCACCTAAGTGGTCGTTCAAGTGGGTTTTCATCTGCGTTGTGTTCTTTTTTTTTTCTAATTGGGCTAGTAATTTTTTATTTTGATCTGTGAGTGAAGCTATTTGAGATTCTGCATTTCTACGTCTACTCTCGTCTCTCCAAAGTCTGAGGGAGAGAAAATGTTGGTTGCTATCTTTAAGACAACTCAATCTTTCTTTTAAATTTTCTAATCTGGTTCGGTCAAAAGTGCCATTCTGGGGAAATTTTAGAAGGCCATCATCTGCAGTTAAGTTGCTCCATAATGTTATAAATCTAATGCTATCCTTACCAAAATTATCATACATATATTTTACAGGACCGCTTAACTCCTTCTCTCGCCCTCTACTTAGATAACCTCCCATTCTCTTTCTGCAAAGATCCCTCCAATAAATTAATTTTAAAATTAAATTCAACTTAAAATTAAATTGAGTTCAAAATTAAATTCAATTTCCAACTGTTCACTTACTTTTCCACAAATCACTTTCTTAATCTTTTCAATAAGCTGGTCAACTTCAACTTTTTCTCTCTAACCTTCCACTAAATCAACTTTGTTGTCTTTATGTAAGATCACTCCCAACATAAAATTAGAGTAACTTCCATTTACTCTTACTTTTCCTTCAAACCACTTTCTAATCCTTCTACCTTGTCATTTATCAAAATACAAGTCTAACTAGACAAAGGAAATATGTACAAGGGGATCTACTAATAGATGCAAAAATAAAATAAAAGGGAGAGAAAATTAAAGAGAATAAAACAAATCAAAAGAACAAAATAAAATAAAACAAAATAAAATGGCCAAACAGCAAGACAAAACAAGGAAAAACAGGGCAGACGCAAGCCTTGTTTTTCAACAGCAAAACATCCAGACAATAGCAAAACAGCAAGACAAACAAAATAGCGGGACAAGACAGGGCAGACGCAACAAATATCCATATAACACAGGACAAACTCAGGCCTTTTCTTTCAGTGTTCCAGCCACTGGACCGGTCTTTTAAGAATCACAGGACTCATATATACCTGGTCTTTTCTGTCGAGAATCACAGGACTTTATACCTGATCTTTTCTGATTAGAATCACAGAGAATCAACTACCTGGTCTTTTCTTAAATAGCTATTTCACAGGATCACAGGACTTTTTCCTGGTCCTTCCTCGGATAGAATCACAGTGAATCAACTTCTCTAGTCCTTCAGACCAGAATCACAGGGCTTGATACCTGATCTTTTCTGAGCCAAATATCTAGGATCATCATGTATACCTGGTCTTTTCTATCTCAAAAAATAGAATCACAGAGACTCAACTTCTCTTGCCCTTCTGACCAGAATCACAGGACTTTATACCTGATCTTTTCTGAGCAGAATACCAAGGATCATCATATATACCTGGTCTTTTCTATTACGAACAGAATCACAGAGAATCAACTATCTGGTGGTTCTGACCAAAGTCACAGGGCTTTATACCTGATCTTTTCTGATCAGAAACACAAGCATCATATATACCTGGTCTTTCCTATTCCAATGGCGGGACTAATTCCTTGGCCATAATTTAGCATGCATTCCCGAGTATTCCTTTCCCTGGAATGTTTTAACCTTCAGAAGAGCGAGTCAGATTCTAAGGCTAGGCAGAAGCAGGCAACCTCAAAACCGAGTTTTGGGTAATGAAATTCGAGCATCCCTAGACATTCAACAGCGTAGCATGGACTCATAATCATAAAACATTGCAATACCCCTAGTCACAACCATACAGCAGACTTACGTAAAATGAGGATGGCGTCAACTTCTTTGGGACTCTGACTTCACAGATCCTCGA
>NW_019520512.1:0-1021 GCF_002814215.2 Seriola lalandi dorsalis
TTTTTTTACCTCATCAGTCTACACTCAATACCCCACAATGCCACAGTATTCAGACCCTTTGCTCAGTGCATAGTTGAAGCTCTTTCTGTAAGAACCCAGGTCCTGAGGAGGCAGCTGGATGGACCAGTCCGGCTCTGAGACCTGAGCTCAGACTGAGAGCCTCTGATTGAGACTCAGTGTATTTTTAATAGAAATGTTGCATAATGCAGCTGTAGCCCATCTGTAACCCACAGTGAAAGCACTAAGCAGCCATGGCTTCTCCCTGGACTCAGCTCACCTAGGCCTTCTTCATAGAAAGCAGCAGCATATTCAGACCTTATGAGACGCAGTGTATAAATATCTGAGAGCAGCTGAGGCAGATTCACTCAGCTCCCACTGTCCTCACTGACAGCAGCTCTCAGCCACTGTGGACACTCTGTCCTCCGCCCAGTCTGACACAAGACACACTGATCAATAATGGATTTATTATCCAATCAATCTTAATCAGATCCCATTCATCTTCACCATGAGAACATGTCTCTGTTAGATCCTGTCAGTCACACACAGTCACAGTGAAACCAGCTGATACTAGACTGAAACCACCTGATACTGGACTGAAACCAGCTGACACTAGACTGAAACCAGCTGACACTAGACTGAAACCACCTGATACTGGACTGAAACCACCTGACACTAGACTGAAACCAGCTGACACTAGACTGAAACCAGCTGACACTAGACTGAAACCAGCTGACACTAGACTAAAACCACCTGACACTAGACTGAAACCAGCTGACACTAGACTAAAACCACCTGATACTGGACTGAAACCACCTGACACTAGACTGAAACCACCTGTTACTAGACTGAAACCAGCTGACACTAGACTGAAACCAGCTGACACTAGACTAAAACCACCTGACACTAGACTGAAACCAGCTGACACTAGACTAAAACCACCTGATACTGGACTGAAACCACCTGACACTAGACTGAAACCACCTGTTACTAGACTGAAACCAGCTGACACTAGACTGAAACC
>NW_019520513.1:0-729 GCF_002814215.2 Seriola lalandi dorsalis
GTGTGTGTGTGTGGGTGTCTCCTGGGGTTTTCCCGGGGCTATAACTGCCAATCAAACAGCGGTGTTAGGACTGAGAGCAGCAGCAGCAGCACATAAACACATCCTCTGCTCTTCACCCACATTCATTAAAAACAAATATCAGCTGATAAATCAATACACCAATCAATCAAAGAGCCACATCACAGAGCAGCACTGTGTTAGCATTGGATCCATAAACAGGAAGTAAAACGTGTCTATTATCTGCCTGGGTTAAAGGTCAAAGGCGTGATGTTGGGATGTCTCCACAACGCCTCGAAGGCACGTTGATCTAGACTCTCAGACTCTCACCTGCTCCCTGTGTGTGTCTGCTACAGGTGTCATGATGAATGAAGGTAGACGTGTTGATTATTTACAGTATCACTTACTGTTGAAAATAAACAACAACAACTCAAGATAAACAACACAGAAACCTCAGTGAGGCGTCATCAGGTTTGTTGTTTGTCTTTTGAATCCACATTTGAGGCTAATTTCTTGCAACATCAGCGTGTGTGTGTTTGTGTGTGTGTGTGTGTGTGTGTGTTGCAGGTCAATACTGGAGGTGAGATATTCCAATAACAGGGTGTTTTTGTCTTGATAGAGCGGAGCAGTGGGTAATGATACAGGATCAATAATGGATATGAGACGGCTGCATCCAGCTGCCAGCACAAACACGCACACACGCACACACGCACACACGCACACACACACACA
>NW_019520513.1:1819-2460 GCF_002814215.2 Seriola lalandi dorsalis
TGTGTGTGTGTGTGTGTGTGTGTGTGTGTGTGTGTGTGTGTGTGTGTGTGTGTGTGAGTGTGGCCGCAGGCTGCTTCTGTTGTCCAGATGTTTCTGCTGAGGATTTCCCTCTGACCTCCAGTAACCTCCTCCTCCTCCTCCTCCCTCCATCCCCTCACTCCTTTACTTTTCAGTGAGTGAGTGAGTGAGTGAGTGAGTGAGTGAGTGAGTGAGTGAGTGAGTGAGTGAGTGAGTGAGTGAGTGAGTGAGTGAGTCAGTGAGTGAGTGAGTGAGTGAGTGAGTGAGTGAGTGAGTGAGTGAGTGAGTGAGCAGCAGTGGTGGCAAAAGATTAGAGGAGGAAAACGAAAAGCAGTTTTCATTGAGAACAGCTGTAGATCTGACTGTACCCACTGTACACACAACAACTCATATACACTGCACTGTTTCTGTGGGCGACCAACATACTGAGTAGTGGACACCAGAGAGAGAGAGAGAGAGAGAGAGAGAGAGAGAGAGTATTCACTGTACTTGAGAACCTCCAGGTTTCTTCTTCTTCTGTGTTTTATTTGAAGTGTTGATCCATCAGAAGATATAAAAACCATCTCTGTAGTTTTACATCTCCTCTCTCAGGCTTCTCTCTGCAGCTCTAGTAACAACAGGTC
>NW_019520514.1:0-8887 GCF_002814215.2 Seriola lalandi dorsalis
GATGGAGAGATGTTACTTACATTTAACAGACTCCTCGTGTACCTCTTCAGTTCTCAGGCACTTTCATTGGGTGATTCTCCAACTGCCCCCTAGTTCAGTAGGTAATAAGTCATTATTTATGTAAATTGAATTGTTGGGACACAAACAAGCCAGTGACCTACAGCTGATAATGATCTCACATCAAAACACACACAAGCAGCGAAACAATGACATCAAAAAGTTAAAACTGTACACATCACATCAGTATGTAACTGACTGAGACAATAAATGAGTAGCTCACTACCTAATAAACTAAGCACTGGTTTGTCCTTTAAATAAGAATGTTTACTGGGCAAACAAGCTCCTTCAAACCTGAAGTTTCTGCCGGATTTCACATTGTCAAGTACAGATGTTTGTCTCTGTCGGCCAATGAGGATAAAAATCTGAGGCAGAGAGACATTGGGGGCAGAAGTTAGTGCAGAACAGGACACAGAATACACAACATGAATAAATTGTGATTCGGCACTATGACAGTTGTTTTGGCATTCATGGTTTGGATGCACTTTATGTAAATAAAAAGTTCCAGTTGACAAAAAGATAATTTTCTGTGTCAGAATGAGTCATTCAAACTAAATTTATTTATTTATATATTTACTGCTGTATTTAACAGGGACAATGCACATTAATAAACATTGTATTAAATGTATCAGAATTAGCCAAAAGGCTATTTTTCATTTATTGTCCTTAGACAGATGTTACTAATTCACCCTAAAACAAAATAGATTAAAATGAAAAATGTTTGAATAGTTTATATGTTTGCAGAATGAGGCTGTTTGAAAGTCTCGGGAAGATGTGTTAGAGATTTTACTAAGTACTACAGTACATCTATTTAATAAGTGAAGGAGATCAGGTAAAGAAGTGAACTGAAAGGTTCACTTCTTTCTTTAAAGGCCTGTCAAAAGAGCATTGCAGTAGCCCAGGTGAGAGATAACCGTGGTCTGGACCAAGAGCTAGGTGGAGTACTGAGTCAGGTAAGGCTTGAGATCAAAGTGGCACGACCGGGAGACAAATGCAACATGGTCAGAGAGAGAGAGCTGGTCATCAAACATGACACCCAGGTTTCTTGTGACACTGGTTGGGGTCAGAGATGAAGAGGTGCTTTTTATATTTGTATCATGATGGAGAGATTGATTGGCCGGGATGACTTGGATTTTAGTCTTAGAGAGGTTTAGTTGAAGATGACATTCCTTCATCTACGTGGATATCAACCTGGTGTGTGATATGTTACATGGGAGGTGTTCAGTGGTACCTGTAGTGACTAACATCTTCAATAAATATAATAACTGCGTGGTGCCATAATCACCTCTTGTGTGAAACATCCAAAATATTTATGTAATGAAATCATTTCCAGTGTGCAATTCATAGTAGTTATTTCAGCAGCATACAATGTAATGTTCACCATTCGTACTTGGTCTTGGAATATAAGTAGGTACATTTACTCAAGTACTGCACTTAAATACAAATTCTTGGCCTGCTTCCATTTTATGAAACTTTTTTTCTACTCCAACACATTTCAGAGGGAAATGTAGTTTTTACTCTACACACTACATTTATCTGACAGCTTTGTTCTTAGTTACTTGTTAAATAAGACCTTTCTACCTATCTCCAATGTATTGGTGAGTTTGAATTCTAGTTATATATATTAAATAACAAAGTGCTCTGGATAAAACTGCTATGTAAACATAGCTGATGTACGTTTCTGGGTTGACAAAATTCTCCTACTTCTTAAGCTAAATCCTTAAACATCTGCAGCAGTAACAAGTAACACACACATTAATGCAGTAGTGATGCTGATCTAAATATATATATAATATATAAGAGTAAAACACTGATAGAGAAAAATGTACTGCACAATGAATACTTTTCCTTTAGATATTTTCAGTACATTTTGCTGGCAGAACGTACAGACTTTTACTTAAATAAGGTTTTGATTATGGGACTTTTACTTTAAGGAGGAATTTCAGTGTTTTGTTACCTTTTACCATCCTTTACTTAATTAAAGAATGTGTATACATCTTCCACCACTGTGTATAAGACAAGTCTCCAAAGCATGTTGCTGATAGAGGATACCCATGGAAAAGAAAATGAACCAAGTAATGACAAAAAAAAAAAAACCTGCATCAAAACACTTTCATGTGATGTGATGCACAACTGAAACAACATAAACTTACATACTAGTCAGAACTAACCTGAATTGCACCATGACACATTCAAATAGGCTAATTCAGATATGGAGACACAGCTGATTCCAAATGACTTCAGTCTGAGCTTCAACTTGATATAATCAAGCTGGTTAAGCTGATACCTGAATGTTTAACTGTTTATTGATGCTGCTTGCTTGGTTGTGTGGGATCTCGCACTGTTAGAACCAATGTTGAACCACTTGCTTAAACATTAATTTACCATACGTTGTCAAACACTCAGAAACTGGTGACTGCAGAGGGCCCCAGGCCTCAATTTATATGAGAGAGACCCTGATAAATATTGGCTCGTGTTTTAGTACGAAGCCACACTGTTTTCTGAACTTCTCTTGTGTGCCCTGTTACATTTCTGATACAGTATGCTGTTTAAACAAAGACACTTCCTGTTTCCAATTAAAAGCCCATCAGTAGACAGAATCAGTTCGTTTGCTAAAAGGCTTTTATTGTGAAACATTTGCAGGAACATGAGGAAAATTCTGAAACTCTCAAAGTTCCCATAAGATACAGTATTGTAACTGATGCGACCTTGTGGCCATTGTACGTTACTACAACATTCAGTTTGGCTGGAACATATACACATGTGCTGCTGACTGAAAAATGTTTGGGTCTTCAGCTGGTTTCGTGACCAACATGTGTAATACTGTCCAGCTATGTGCTGCTCTTTGTCAAAACAAGCCTGAGTCAAGCTCATCATGAAGCTATTTATTCTAAAATTTACATCCGCAATCAGTGTGAGGTAAAAACAAATAATTTCCTGGTTTAAATAAGGACCTTTTGTTTATTGTAATTACCTTATTGTTCCACAAGGTGGAGCTCAGAGGAGAGAGAGGATGGGAATGACATGGGTATATTATACAAGATGTCCTGTCTGACTTGGACAATAAGATTCTACTAAATATGGAGGAATTTATTAAAAGCCACTGGTTTAACTTGACATAACATCATTTTTTTTTAAATAAGTCACATCTCTCACAACACTTTCATTTTTATCAAGTACAATTCCAAGTTATTTAACTTCCTGTTTCACTTGTATGAATTCAGGTAAAATTCAGGTTTAGGCCTGAGGCTTTTCTTTACATAGAAAATAGTTGTTTGCTGCTACATTATTGTTTCAAATTTCAACAATTGCACACTGAATGTGTCACCATTTGCCCCATCTTTATGCAAACAACTTGGTGTGTATGTTCAGGACACAGTGCTGGATGTCTCCACTGAGTTTTATCAGGATTGCTCCAAGACAACTCGAGAAATGTCAGTTCTGCTGCTAAGCCCCGCCCTTTGTGAAGGTCTTCTGATTGATGGCCGCCATGTTTTTGGACCAATCTTGCTGAAAAATGAGCAGAAAAGATGTATCTCTGTCCTACTAGCAAATTTGATGTTGATAAAGTACAAATCAAAAAATCTTACTCATTTTGCTGTTTTCACATTATGCAAAATGGCTAAAAAACGATCATGGCGAACATTATTGCTTTGAGAGGCTTATTTGTAGAGCATAATGAGCTGGACTCGTGAGTCAAATTTCAAGTTATTTGGACTTACAGTGTGATGAGCGTGGCCTTTCCAAAACCATTTTTGGGCTGATGGAGTCGCCATCCGGCCGATTGGACTGACATTTCTTGGGAAGGATTTCATCATCACAAACACAGAGGAGTTCCAGCCCCCCAGGTGACCTCAATGACAGGATGTGATTATTGCCTAGTCCTGACATAAGGTATATGTTTTACACTGTAAATCAGTATTTTCATGTATATGTTAAAAAAAGTGTTATGTGTCCATCACTGAGTGCATTCAGTTCACCAAGAAATAGTGTTCATGGTAGGTGAAGTTTGTCACATTAAAAATAGCTTTATTACTATGACGTCAAAGGAAACAGACAGCTGTCCTACTGATTATCATCTATGTTTAAGACTGGGTAGTGGAAAATGTAAGCAAACTCACACAGAGGATTTACCAGGCTTTAGTTTCTGATAAGACGAAAGTGAACCCACCTTCATAACAGTGAGAGAGGTTTTTACACAAAGTTGCTTCTTTACACCAGTCCTCACCCTGCTGTTACACCCTATTTTATAACCTCTCTAATCTTTGACCCTGCAGACTTGTCCTTAGGTGTGTCATATGTGTAACCATTGCAAAATCTATACAAACACATGTTTGACAACTGAGGACAAGCACTAACACAAACACTTAACCAAAACCTGTAGCTTTTCTTCACATACTATCATAAGACATGGTTACTTATAGTTTTTTTCATATTGTTGTTCCGAAAGACTATCAGTCTGACAGCCCAACCCACTGACTGAGGAAACACTATCATAAATGTCATAGATTTGTAATGAGGAAACACCAAAGGGAGGAAAACAGATAAAGAGAAAATCATAAAATACTAAAAGAATTAAAAGGAAGACAATCAAGAAGTAAAAATAGAATAAAAGAATGTACAAAATTATATTGGTTAAATATAGATCTTGAGTTTGTTTTACCAGTCAAAGGTTGGACACATCTTCTTATTCAGTGGTTCTACATTGTAGATGCTGAAGGCATCACAACTAGGGAATAACACACATGGACTTATGTAGTAAACTAAAGAAGTGTTTCATATTTTAGATTCGTCAAAGTTGCCTCCTTTTGCTTGGATGACTCCTTTGTGCACTCGTTCTCTCAGCCAGGTTCATGAGGTCTCCACTTGTTGGCTGCTTTTCTTTCACTCTGCAGTTCAACTCATCCCAAATATATATGGTCTTTTTAGGAGCTTTTTCCAACCACATATTTGCAGTGGTGGGAGTAAGTCACACATGAGCAAGTCTCAATCTCAAGAGTTTAAGAGATTTTTTTTTTCCATTGCTTGTTTTTAAGTTCACAGTAATGGAAAGTCACCTGGTGTTGGCCAAGCAAGTCTCAAGTCATGTGACTCACCTCTGCATCTTAGTATCTATCAGCGGATGGAGTTGGTCAGTTGACATTAACATGGCTCATGTCATGTGACCTCAGTATGGACCCTCAGCCACATGACAAGTAGATGTATATGAGGAAGTGGTAACCCTCTGCCTCTGATAACGGTGGAAAAAACTGTTGCTGCTCCAGGAGCGTGGTTCAAAAGGGATGTACTTAATTTCTTAATTATTCATTGGAGTGTTTTGGGGCGTAACAATCAATAAACCAATCACAGTGCCATCTCCCATTCCCTTTAAAATCCAGGCGCGCTTGCACCTTGGCGTATTGCTATTATAACGGCGCAGTGTTTCACACAGAGAGTCGAGTCCTGACCACTCCAGTCCTGGCACAGGCAGAAGCTCTATGCACACTGAGGGCCAAAGAAGGGCTGAGCTGCCTGGAGCTCTACAGTGAAGTAACAGCTCAAATCACAACGTTAGAAATATTTTATGTTATACTATGACAAGTGTGAATTAATCTTCAGTTCATTATGAAACACTGGAGGACAAATTTAAGTGATTAATTGGAGACACTGTGGAGGATTTGCCAGGTGGTAAGAAAGGACGCTTCTCAGCAGAGTCTCGTCCAAGAGACATCCATGACACGACAACGTTATACAACACACAACATGTCACAAAGGAGCTCCGACCTTCTGTATTGTAATGTTCCACCTGACGTATCCCAACATCTAAGAGCATTTTCAGCTCACTCTGCTTGTGCATAAAAGACAGAGTGTACGCGCTTTGTGCAACAGTGTATGTTGGCACATGTTACTATCTTGATACTGCGCCCTTAAAATAACAGTGAACTGCGCCACTGACTTAAGATCATGTTTTTGCTGGTCAATTGTTCAATCACATTCCGCTGCCTCAAGATAGCAATGCGCCAACAATTTGCCTGACCACAACTCATTTTAAGAACAACATGCCCATGGGTGCTCAGATAAGCACAAGTGTATTTGCTATTTAAACAACATGGACACTGGACGCAAAAACAAACAACTGTGTTGGTCTGTAACAAAGTCTAAGACACTTCCGTTACACTTTGTGCCAGGTGTAAGCTAGGGCACCAGGTGTCTGTGAACACCAGACCAAAACCACTCACAGCATCCCTGAGGAAAAGGTCAAAGGTCATGGACCAGGAGTCAGTGGACGACCATTGAAAGTTCAAGGACATTCACGTCTTTGACCAGGGACCAAATATGAGACAAACATGTTCTCTGGACTTGTGGTTTTGTGGACGATGACAACTGCCCCAGTACAGAGTTCACATCAAGCTGGGAACGGTCCTGGAAGTGTTATTAGTGTGCTCCAAATGCATTTTATGACACAGCAGTTTGGGAGCTAGTGGTCAACGTCCATCATAGAGTCTTATCTCGGCAAACCATTAATAACTATAAATGATCCCTGCAGCCTGGTGATATCAGCAAGAATGTTGATGAACCAATTCCAAAATCAGTGCACAGTTTCCTTGTGGTTCTCAGAAATGGATTCCTAATTACACAGTTTCAATTCTCAAGAAAGTGAGTTTGAACTTTGTACAGTGCTCTGTATTAGGAAAGGCCTCAGGTGATTGTGAGCTTTAGCATGCTGATGTTAGCATGCTGATGTTAGCGTGTAGCTCAAAGCATGTGACTGTGAGCTCATAGTCTTGTACAGCAGTAGTTTGTGTGTAGAAATGTTTTTCCAGTTTTTCCCATGACAACCCAAATAGTGTACATCCAAAGCCAGAGCTGACATTGTTTGTAGCGAGATCGTGAGGGTGTGGAGGACGGGGTTGTGAATGGGTATTAGACTTACTGACTCATACAGGAGAACAGACACTGCGTCCCTCACAGACCATTAACTTTAAATGTTGTGGTTACTGTAACCATGATATTTCCCTAACCTTAACCAGTATTTGTCTAATCTGATCAGTGTTGTGCATTCATTGAACGCGTTCATATTTGAACGCTGAACTGAACGAATCAGTTTATAGATGATGAACATGAACGTGTGAGTGGTGAACGCACAGATGGTTTTAAATGTAACTCATGTCTGTGATTCTTCAGTGGTGTACAATAATTCATTTAGTATGGGAGTGGAAATGATTTGGGGCTGGTGATGGATGGGTATAAGGAGGTTGTATTGAAAAAGAATAGCGGCCTATTTATTAAAAAAAAAAAAACGGAACAAATGAACGTGAACTAGTTTATTTTCATCTGTATAAACTGAACTTTGAAATAGTTATTTTTAGGTGTGAACTGGCACAGCACTAAACCTGATCATACTTTTGCACCAAATTTGTTCCCTAACCATGACCGTTGTGTAGTTGTGCACAGATGTTGCAGGAAGCAAGACTTTAAAAGATGTAGTCACTGAATGTGATGTAAAGTTCTGCAGAATGGTTCAACATTGACCTTCTTGTCTAGAAAAAGTGCCGGAAATGAAGCAGGTATAATCGATTGATTTTAGACTGTGACATGTGAGAGCGGTTGTTCATCCTGATGTCCCTACAGAGAATTATCACCCAAATCTGCAGCTCTGCTTTTGGCTGCAGATGTTTTCAGAGAAAAAGTTTGTTAGTGAAATACTTTCCCTGATTGGCTCAGCAGACAGAAGTGGAGGATTAAGTGGCTACAGAGACCAAAGCGGCCAAACAAATCAGTTATTGTAGGTTTAAATACCTCATACACAATCAGTAAGACTTCAGTGGAAAGTTATGATAGACAAGTGACACAGAGGTGTTGTCCTTGTTCTGTGTATCAGTTAAGCAGTAATGTAGCCATCGTCCTCTGCAATGGCGCAATGATTAACAGTGCACCTGTAAAAGAATGGAGTGGAGCCATAAACTTGTGTGTCATGTCTGAATGGTTTTGTATCACACTCACACTTATTCATCTTATCTCAGTCAGTCCTACCATCCATATCCTTTCTCTACACCTTAACAATGGCTAGCAGTTTTTACAAAGAGCTAATCAACTGACAGCACTTCACAGTGGACATATTACACTCTGATGAAGACAGATGTG
Source organism: Seriola lalandi dorsalis (assembly GCF_002814215.2). Taxonomy (NCBI): domain Eukaryota; kingdom Metazoa; phylum Chordata; class Actinopteri; order Carangiformes; family Carangidae; genus Seriola; species Seriola lalandi. The sequence goes on from NW_019520514.1 coordinate 8,182, forward strand.
GCCATTTAACATTTTCGACTTTTGGATTTAAGCATTTTGTGTCACTCATCGTCCATCATCGCCTGGAATAATCTGGTCATGGCTTTTTCTTCACATTTCCTGATTATCTCAGCTTTACTCATCTGCTTGTGTCCGGCTGATGGTAAGATTCATGAGGATTTTCCACTTATGTTACTGTTTCAAGTAGAAATACGGCAAAATTAGGGCTGAACAAAAAAAAAATTTTTTTATATCATATTGCTATTATTGTGACATTGTACAGGAGAGGATTAGGGCCGTGAGTGTGTGAGCCACGTATTTTTTATAATTGAATCTCAGAATTCTGAGATTAAAGTCCAAATTCTAAAAAGAAAAAGAAAATTTCGCATGTGAATCTAATCCTCTTCCCTAATTTTGTAATACAATCAAGATTTTAGTTGGACTGGACGTTTTTTCATTTTCACTGAAATAAATTTTAAAATAATGATGATGTGATTATTGTTGTGTCTGTACCAAACAATCTTGTTCCTTTAGATCGGGAGAATATGATCTGTAGGCCGGGGCGTCTCTGTAGCACCACAACGCTTCATTCGTTGATTTTATCTTTATCAAAAGAGCTGCAGCTCCTGTGATTTGAATATTTCACTTGGCGGCAATGAGATTTAGATTTTGATTAGCTTTAGGCTAAATCCACATTTTATTCATGTTGGCTAGTGTCTTTGTTATA
>NW_019520515.1:0-689 GCF_002814215.2 Seriola lalandi dorsalis
ACTGACTGACTGGATTAATGACCGGATGACTGACTGACTGGATGACCGGATGAATGACTGACTGACTGGATGAATGAATGACTGGATGAATGACTGACTGACTGGATGACTGACTGGATTACTGACTGACCAGATGACTGAATGAATGACTGGATGAATGACTGACTGACTGGATGAATGAATGACTGGATGAATGACCGGATGACTGAATGAATGACTGGATGAATGACTGGATGAATGACTGGATGAATGAATGACTGAATGACCTGACTGAATGAATGACTGGATGAATGACTGGATGAATGACTGGATGAATGAATGACTGGATGACTGACTGAATGAATGACTGGATGACTGACTGGATGAATGACTGAATGAATGACTGAATGAATGAATGACTGACTGACTGGGTTAATGACCGGATGACTGAATGAATGACTGGATGAATGACTGGATGAATGACCGGATGAATGACTGGATGAATGAATGACTGGATGACTGACTGAATGAATGACTGGATGACTGACTGGATGAATGACTGAATGAATGACTGGATGAATGACTGGATGAATGAATGACTGGATGACTGACTGAATGAATGACTGGATGAATGACTGGATGAATGACTGGATGAATGAATGACTGGATGACTGACTGAATGAATGACTGGATGACTGACTGGATGAATG
>NW_019520516.1:0-927 GCF_002814215.2 Seriola lalandi dorsalis
GTCCTTCTGCGGCTCTTTTTCAAGGAACTGAATAATAGAGTAATTTAATATGTCACCATTTATTTAGTTATTTTTTAAACCGAGATGATTCCCATTATTAAACATTTACACAAACTGTTCTTGATGTGCAGTAAACATGTAGTTAGACTCAGCACCTTAATGAAATATTAGTTTTAATCACCTATCAAAAATAAGAAAAAGCTGAAATAAGGAAAAAGCTGAAATAAGAAAAAGCTGAAATAAGAAAAAGCTAAAATAAGAAAAAGCTGAAATAAGAAAAAGCTAAAATAAGAAAAAGCTGAAATAAGAAAAAGCTAAAATAAGAAAAAGCTAAAATAAGAAAAAGCTGAAATAAGGAAAAAGCTGAAATAAGAAAAAGCTGAAATAAGAAAAAGCTAAAATAAGAAAAAGCTGAAATAAGAAAAAGCTAAAATAAGATTACAAATTACAAGAGAGGCTGTATACAAAGATACTGCAGTCAACTGTGAACGTGATATCTCAATAATGCCGCCAGGGAACTTCTTCTAATTTGGCACAAACATTCACTTAGACTCAAGGATGAGCTGATTATGTTTTGGTGGTCAGAGGTCAGAGGTCAAGGTCGCGGTGACCTCCCAAAACACATTTGTAGCCATAACGCAAGAATTCATACACTAATTATGACACATTTTAACTCAAATGTCAATGAGGATAAAAATGAAGTGATGACATTTTATATCCAAAGGGTCAAAGGTCAACTTCACTGTGACATCATAATGTTCTGCTGTAGCACAGGAAAGGAAGGTTTTGACCATATTTCCTAGAGGAAACGACTACGAGGCGGTGATTCTGGTTTACTATTTATTTGAAGATTAGTGGCACATAATAATAATAATAATAATAATAGTAATAATAATAATAATAAAAATAATAATGATAATGATAAAT
>NW_019520517.1:0-1188 GCF_002814215.2 Seriola lalandi dorsalis
TATAAAGGCATGAAAGGTCATAAAAACGTCACAGTATGGTAAGGCATTAAACGCCAAAAAACATCACAGTATCATAAGGTATAAAAATGGCAAAAAACATCATAGTATAGTAAGGCAAAAAATATATCAAAAAGGACCATAGGACAGTAAAGCCCCAAACCAGGGATTGAACCCATGACCTTGCCAGTGTGAGGCAGCAGTCCTGACCATTGTACAACAATACTTCTGCATCACATGCTCATGGTATAGCATGATATTAAGGATATTTTAGCATACTAATCCATGATATATCACAAAAGATTGTCCATTAGGCATAAAATGTCAAAAAACATCATAGTATAGGATGGCGCAAAAATGTCACAGTATATAAAAGCCTAAAAACAGGGTTTGAACCCTTGCCCTTCTCAGTGTGAGGCTATAGTCCTAACCATTGTACCACCATGCTGCTGGATCACTAACTCATTGTATAGCAAGGTATATAAAATATCAGTATACTACTCCGTGAAATATCATAAAACGTCATAGTATTGTAAGACATAAAACGTCAAAGTATAGTAAGGCATATAAAAATGCCAAAAAACTTAATCGCATACTGTAGCGTGAAACTATCAAAAAACATCACAGGATTATAAAGTCTGAAACCAGGGTTTGAACCCTTGACCTTCTCAGTGTGAGGGAATAGTCCTAACCATCGCACCACTATGCTGCTGCATTGCAAAGTCATTGTATAGCAAGATATATGAAATATCAGTATACTACTCCTTGAACTATCATAGAACATCATAGTATAGTAAGGCATAAAAATGCCAAAAAAACGTCATTGTATAGTATTGCGTGAAAATTCCCAAAAAACTCATAGTATAGTAAGGCATAAAAATGCCAAAAAACTTCATCGTATAGTCTGGCATGAAAATGTAAAGAAACGTCATATCATACTAAGATATAAAAATGTCAAATAACATCATAGTATGGTCAGGTATAAAACGCGGTAGCATAGCAAGGCAAAAAAATATCAGAAGAATTATGGTATATTACAGTTTTTCTCAGTCGTTTTGGTACATTTCTCGAATCATCCTCGACATTTGCAAAACAGTAAGTGAATTTCTCAAAACAATTCGTACAAATAGCAAAACACCATGGATTACCTGCAAAAGCCAGTCTCTTGCTCAAAATCCTTAGTTCATCTCT
>NW_019520517.1:4921-9591 GCF_002814215.2 Seriola lalandi dorsalis
ATTTCCCACATAATACATGATAGAGGGATGTGACATTGTTTTATATCAGAGTCTTTTATATCAAGACATTTCTCAAAACCAGAATATGATCAGGGTGACTTTTGAACACTGGAAATAAATCATGTACTCATCCCGGCAGTAGCCCCCGTGGCACTCAAAATTTCCCTGGAATTTTCTAGTTTATTATTATTTCCATCATACTTTTACACTTTGGCTTGTAGTAACCTTCACATCTTTCCCACAGACCAAAGTGAGAACTTAAGATGTCACCTTGGTCTCTAGGAATTAGAATTTAATTTGGCAAGCCATGCATATATCCTGAATTCGCAAATGATGTTAGTTTTAGTAGTATACTTTTACCTCAATATGAGCTCTATGAATGTGCGCAGAGTTTCTCATTACTCAGCCTTTGTTAGCTTATTGCCACATTTGGGCCTTGGTGTCACTGTAATTTTTCACTTGATGATGATAATGTAAACCAACAGGAACAGGCCCCGGAGGTGCTCATACGAGCAGCAGATGATGGGAACCGGACTATAGCTGATGAGGGCATTACAGATTAAGCATCCATGTGTTGAAATTTAAGCATAAGACTGAAACTTGACCACCCCAGAGATCCCCCTCCATACAGACTAACCTGAGTCTCTGGTAGCTAATGAGCCACCTGGTCTTTGTTCAGTAAATCTTCACTGAAACAGCCCCTAAATCCACTCTGGACAGATGATACAAACGGCTTTATAAATGGTTGTAAGCTGTATTAATTAATCACCTAAGTAGTCCAGCCCTTTGTTGCTGTCACACAACTGTAAGAGGGTTCTGGTTTTGGGTTTAGCTTTTTTTTTTTTCTTTTTTTTTTTGCTGAGTCAACGTAACTGAAACCGCTAGTATATTTAGAAGGATTAAGTGCATTCAAAAGCACAAACAAAACAAAGACTATATCTTTACTGGAACATTTTCATTTTATCTCCATCCAGGTGTTGTTAAATGTCACTGTCTGTCTGCTGCAGAGCTGCTACAAGCAACGCTGAGACTTAATGGTGAGTGAGGCAGCCCAGCTGGGGTCATTCCAGCACACGTGCATGGTTTCGCTTGAGTGGACGTCTTAGGAATTGTCTCTGCTGAATCTTTGTCAAGAGCTGTCACCAACGCTGACAGGCGAGTCTTGCCCTTGGCTTTGCTGCTGTTTAGACAGGTGTTTTTGCAAAGAAAACAACTGCAGCCCGTTTCCAGCTTAGACGCTCACAACAGCAGCGTTCCCCCCAAAGACGGAAGGAAAGAATATCACGGCACAGATAATGCCTGAGAAGGGTGAGGCTTTTGACAGATTAGTAAAAGTCAAGGGCGATTTCCATCAGAATGAATTTGTCTGCCTGTTTCTTTGGTTGCTCCATGTGAGTCATTGTGTGTGTTAGTTGGTTTTGGTGTTTGCTCACTCTCCATTTGGGTACACATATCAGGAGTAAACAGACAAACTGTACGACGTATTTGTTGATATTCAGTTAACCACTGTGACACATTAAATTTGCTCACTACTTTGTAGTCTCAGAATAAGTTTTGCTCCATCATAAAACTAAAACACTTCTTGCCTCTGAAGGTCTTTGCCTGAGCTGAGAGCTCAGAGAAAAGTACTCACTTGAATTCAGTGGGCACAAGTCCTGCTTTTTTGTATTTCTCTTTCCTCTTCCTCCCTGTCTGTGTTTCTCATTGCTGAAACTCTGTGATGACAGTCTCGAAAAGCCACACATGACAAGCTGGTAAGAGGGCCATAGTTGTGGGCTGTACTTTTTTTTTTGTGTGTGTGGGCAGAACGGAGCCAACACCCTCGTGATTACCCACTCACCCTCTTCCGTTTTCCACCTGTGCAGAGTGCCAGACCCACAGCGTTGAGGGAGTAGGCAGGACTGAGTCAACCCCTCTGATGAGCTCCAGTCCCCCCGGTCCCCACACTGGCTCCTATTCTCTGTCAGAGTGCACTGGGCCAGCCAGCAGCAAGAGGAGTGACAGGCAAAGCAAGGCAGGGCCTGCACTGGGCCAGAGCTGGCATCCAGTTATTCAGACCCCTGAGGTGAGCCAACAGTGCTTAGTTCCCAGGGTACTTCAGACGTTTGCTCTCCTCTGTTGTCTGTGGGTGTCCCTAAGTATGAGTGTGTTGGTAGATTGTGATCTGAGAAGTCTGCATGTCTCGTTTACAGACTGCAGCTTGTGTAGACAGACGGGACTGTCCTGGTAGGTGCCGTGTGTCTGCTCCGGCTGAGAGGCACATGATTTATTTTAGGGGCAAGGATGTGGGCATTCAGAGGGGTCATATTTATAGTCTGTTGGTCTGGTTGAGAAGATCTGCCAGTAAAAGCACAGATTCTGAAAAAGAGGCATGGGGACAGAAAACTTAAAGTCTCCCTCTTTAGAGGCCATGGATGACTGCTATTTCCAGTGGGCTGTAATGAATAGCACTTTAAACTGAATAGCTCTTGTATCAGATTTTAGATGCAGAGGGGAGGGGAGCAATAACAAAGCAAGAGCCTCTTTACAGAGTATGTGATGTTCTTTCAACATAAAAACACACAACAGGTGGTGTTAAAGCTTTTGATTAAGCATTGCAACCCTCCTTTAAAACATGTCCTGCAATGACAAACTGCTGCTTGTTATCCCTAGTTAAAGGAATAGTCCACTGAAAATCTGTCTTTTGAGTATCAGATACACACCGCCTCTAATGTGGCTCTGATAAATTTGTACTTTTCTGGAAAAAACACATATGGAAACTTCTTTGCTAATAAATCGCTTATTGTTCTACATCTGCTGAAGCTCCGGAGCAATGAGGAGGCAAACGTGTCACATGGAAGTAATGGGTTTTGTCCACGTCGTGGAAAAAGAGCTGAGATGAATAGTTGATGAGTTACAGTAGTTGATCAACAAAAAAAGTTATTCAGCACCTATTTTGATAACTGATTGATTGTATTAATTGAAAAATTGAGGTCATTTTTCAAATAAAGATGTGAAACACTGTGTGTGTACAGCTTCTCACGTGATGATTTTCTGCTTTTCTATGATCTTCTTTTATAATAAACTAAATATCTTTGGGTTTTAATCTGATGTTTGGACAAAGAAAGACAACTGAAAACATCAACTGGTAATGGGCATTTTCTGACATTTCATCGACCAAATGGTTAATTGAGGTACTGTGCAGAAATAATCATGAACTGCAGCCCTAATTAAACGGAAACTCTGACAACGTTGTAGCTCACCCATTTGTGGAGGATGGCAGTATTAGTCTGCTTGGATTCACAGCATTAGAACTGATTCCAGCCAACTGTATGAGACACAGCAAAAAGAACAGTGTAAGACCTTTTCAATAAGAACTCAGTTCAATAGAAACTTGTCAGATCACTCCTGCAGCTTCTCTTCCAGTGATCATCACTTTCAATATGTTCCAAACGTTGTCAATTCATCAGTAAATTGCTAAACATGCTACTTCTGATTGAGCTTTGCAACAGCTACAAACATGCTGAATTAGATGCAACTGTAGATGTTTCTATGGATATTATCACACACTGGAAGAAAATCTAAACAACTGCAAGTAAGTCTCCATTATTTAATAATTTTGTGTTTTGAGTGACTTATGATTAGAGAGGAGATCCTCTGTGAAATTTCTCCTTGTGTAGGAATCAAGAGCTGTGTATCTATGTTTAACACTAGTGCTGACACATTACCTGAGTTTAGATATAGATACTAGGATTGCCGCAGTAATCTGTGTTACCAGTGTTAAACTGTGTTCAGGCACACATTGATTACATTACTTGCCCATCGGCCGCATCGTCTTTTCTTGAGAGGAGAGTTGATCAGACAATGTTGGAGGATTTGGTGTCAAAGCAAAAAGCAAAAGCACCACAACTCTACAATATTTCGGATTTAAAGCCAATGCCAAAAGGGAACCTGATAACATTGATGAGGCAATCAGCACACCGTGTCTGATGAAGGTGGCAGCATAGATGTGTATAAGAGACAGCTGGGACACGGCTGGCTACGTCTTTCAAACTCGCCCTCTGTTTGAATTGCGTGCGGAAGGTAACGTTGCAGAAGTCCTTAAACTGGCAGTAGTCGACAGACCATATCCCAACATCGCTGTGGTGACAGACAGTGTAAGAATTACAGACATTGGTTGCAGCTGCAGTTATATTTGAGTTCAATGATTTGTTTCTCATTTTAGGTTTGTATTTTAATTACAGATTATATTTCTCTCTAGCCTAATTCATTTTGAAAATGTAGTTTATTTCACTGTGATTTTTTTATTTTTAATATTAGATGTCATATTTTTGAGAAAATTTATTTCTGCTGCACATACGATTGTTTTTTAAATATTAAATCAAACTAGTGTCAGAACAGGGAAAAAGATCAATGAAGCACAAAGTCCTATGTTGTTCTACATGAATTTTCAATTGTGTTGAGATTGAGTCGAATCATGAACCACATATCGACACCCTCTTAAAATAATGGCCTAAGTCATTTTTTCAGGTTTTTCAGGAAACACAAAAAACTCAACAAAAGAGTCACACTTTTGACATAGGCCATTATACAACCGGGGGTAGAATTGCATGTTCCCCTCAACTGAGGATTCAGGCGATTTTACCAGAGGTGGCCAGCATCATGAGGGGGTGATTTAGGCAAAAAAAACA
>NW_019520518.1:0-970 GCF_002814215.2 Seriola lalandi dorsalis
TCAAAGTAGCCCCCGCAGTACGTTTCACCTAGATGTATGAAAATTGGTAACCGTGTGTAAGAAATGCAGATCTACAAAAAAGCCTCTTGGAGCCATATCCTGAACCCAACCAGAAGTCCGCCATGAAACAGGAAGTTCTTATCACTCCAGAACACACTGTCCAAACTTGAGTTTCAGCCTGACGACATCGACATGTCAATCTTCACTTATATGATCATAGCGCCACCTTATTACACTTGTACTCCTCCTAGCAGGTTGACCACACCCACCTCAGATTTGGTCAGAATCTGCCTAAGACCACGACGAAAACTGAGTTTTTGTCAAACTGCGGCAGCGTTGTGAATTTCAATGTTTGGCCATGAAACAGGAAGTTGCTATAACTAGAAAATTTGCCCCAAACTTCACGTTTCACATTTGATGACAACCCCACAGACATCTGCACGCCAACCTGACGTTAGCCACAGCGCCAACGTCTGAAAACAGGAAGTAAACCTTGAGTGACAATCACACCAGAGAAATCATGTGCAAAATGTGAAACTAACCCCACCCCAGCCTGCACCTCCCTGCTCCTGATTGGACAGTGAGGCTCATCAGGCTCTGGTCAGACAGCCAAGAGGAAGTGACATCACAGGACTTCAGTCCAGCATGCGAAACCTTTCTGGGCATCATCACACCTGGCCTTCGACGGGTCACGTGACCCACTGAGCTCACAGGAAACAGTTTGATGTGACATCTCACCTTCACCTTCTTCCTCTGTCTCTTCTTTGTTCCTTTCTCCACGGGCCAGATGATCCTGTCGGCCTTCACCCATTCATCGTACCTGTGGAGCAGACACACCTGTCAGGACAGACTCCGCCCCAAACTCTATAGTATTACCCAAACAGACGAGAGTCAGAACCAGGAGTGAGGTCATCAACAGAGCGAAGCCTTCACCCTGTGAAGAGGGAGGTGTGTGGTGACGAGTCTGAGC
>NW_019520518.1:1416-2818 GCF_002814215.2 Seriola lalandi dorsalis
TTTCCATCAAGTCCCTGTTTGTCCATGTGTGTCACCGTCTTCTGTCTATAACCTAATATGTAAAGTTAGATACGATTTGGTCAGTCTCACGGTCGGTCTGGCACATTGCTGCTTCCTGTCTGTGTGTTTAGTGACGTCTAGAGTCACGTCACTGAATCAGACACTCCTATTGGCTCCAGTGGGTGCCGTCACGGCCAATCAGAGTGTCTGATTAAGAGGCTTGGCTGTCAGTTGTTAAATACCCAAACTAAATGGGAGCAGTACTGTTTTATTCTGAGATCAGAGTGAAGAGAAGTTGTTTTAAGTTTATTCCACAGTGACAGAAAACAGAAGGATGTGAGCAGTCAGAGATTTAGATCAGCTGATGGAGCTGATCATGAAAACTGCTCCAGAGAATGAGCAGAACTCAGGAACAGACAAAGATAGAAAGAAAGGTGTGTTTTTGTTTAGTTTAATGAGCTGCTATCACCTGTTACAGTGAGCACGAGTCTGGACTGAGTCACATGTTCTTTATATTCTTTTGCAATGACGATGAAAATACGATTTATCGGTCAGGAAAACAGTTAGAATCCGGTTAGGGAATTTATTATGTGTCTTCACAGCGAATGTAGTGTGTGTGTGTGTGTGTGTGTGTGTGTGTGTGTGTGTGTGTGTGTTTCTAAACTGTGGCACGGAGCTGAAACTATTCTGACAAAGTAAAGATCATAACAGCTGCAGGTTCCCGCTCCTCTAATGTGACGTCGATGTAAACTGTAAACTTTTCATTTTAGAGACAAAACGATCATTGACTGATTGTATTAATAGTAACTGCTGGTTGCAGCTCTGGTGTGGTAGTTGTTGTTGTTGTTGTTGTTGTTGTTGTGGTGAAGGATCTGATGCTTGTGGAGGCCTGACATCAGACACTGTTGTACATGAACCTCAGAACATCGAGTCAAAGTCTAAAAACACATTCAGCTGCAACTGTTAGTGTGTCGCTCTCACCTGTCCCCTCTCCTCCTCTCTCCCTCCTCCTCCTCATCATCGTCTTCGTCCTCCTCCTCATCCTCGGAGCCTTTCTCCGAGTCGTCCATTCTTCTGTTGCTGCGTCTCCTCACTTCCCTCTGCTCCTCACTGTTCTCTCCTCCTCCTCCTCTTTTGTCTGGTCTGGAGGATGGTTCTCTCTCTGCCTTCAACTGGCTCCCCACACACCTCCTCCTCCCCTGAGGAGAGAGACAGAAGCAGGACGGTCAGTTTGTGGTGTTTAGAGACTGAAGTTATAAAGTTATAACTCAGTATTTATTCTGTAAACGATTGATCTGTCGAGTCGATTCAGAATCTACTCGCAATCAGAGACTGTAAATAAAGATGGACGTCACCTCTGTGACGTCACCCACAGGTTTCTGAAGCTCAGAGTGAGCTGCTC
>NW_019520518.1:3740-4463 GCF_002814215.2 Seriola lalandi dorsalis
ATTCACATCCGCCATCTTTAATGACGTCTACAGACACGTCGCTTGGCTGTCAGTTTATTCCAGAGACAGAGAACAGACAGAAGGATGTGAACAGTCAGATGGTTGGTGCAGCTGAAGGTTTGGATCTGTGACAAATTCTGAGTTGAAGTTTTCTTTCTTTCTTTTATGGTTTGTAGTTTGTATCTATCAGTTTCTTGTTTAAATTTGATGGTGTATTAACCACTTTTATACTGTACAGAACTCTTTATTGAGTGATATATATAAATAGCTGAAGTTGTGCTGATTCTGAATCTGTTTAGCACTTGACACAAATGACAACTTTATAAGGTAAAACAAAGAGAAAGTCTTATTGTGGAGCAAAGTCACGGCGTCTCATGACGACTGATGGAAACTGGTCGAAGTGGTTGAGGAAGTGAAGTCGTGTAATGAACAGAAACAAGTGACTTCAGGTGAACAGTTACATTTTTAGTCTCATTAGCATCTTGTCAGTAGATGATGAAACCTGGTTTCAGACGTAATAACGCAGATGATCCTCTGACTTTTCATGTAGCGCCACCATCAGGTCACATTTCAATCTGTTTGTTATAAACACTTATTGATAAAAAAACAGTGATGTGAGTGAGCAGCTGTGTTCTCTTACTTCCTGTAGGCCGTCTTAACGTTATAGGACGCAGCAGAGTTCAAGACAGGGATCCCCAGATCCATGTAGACCTGCTTCCACAC
>NW_019520518.1:5769-7848 GCF_002814215.2 Seriola lalandi dorsalis
ATAATGAGTCATGACGAGTCTCCAAATTGAGAAACAGATTCATTTTTAAACGGATCACTTTAAACAAATATTTACGTTTTTCTTCTGTACTCCGCTGCTCAGGAAGCCGCTCCACGCTCTCATTGTTTTTAACGTCAACAATAAAGGCTGAAAAAAATTGATTCTCAGATTCAAATTGATCTTCACTTGAATAATCCAATATCGATTCATAAAATCCAGACATGGATCTATACACACTGAAGGATGTAAGACTGTAAAAGACTTCATGTCTGTAGCTGTAACCTGGAAAGTCTTCCGTCACCAGCCTTCCCTCTCGCACAACCACATCAGGTCACGTGATTCGCGAGAGACAACATGGCAGACGCAGCTACGGACGGATGAGCGGCTGCATTAAAGCAACGCTACATGCAGGATGTGAAGAAGACGCCGTGTGCAGCTGTTCACACACTCTGTCTAAACTGTTGTCATGTTTAATGGAAAAAGAAGTCATTTCCTTTGGGTCCCTTCCTAATGTAAACATTAACATTTTTAATAACACACCAGGTTACAGGAAGTACAGGAGTTCTCTGAGAATCTCATTCACACCCAAGACAAATATGATCTAAAATGATGTTTTACAATAATAGAATCTGTTTCTTTTCTTTGATTAAGGAGAATACGTTGTGGTTAATTCCATCCATGATGCAGAAATTTTGAGAGCAAATTACATGTAAAATTTCCTGTAATTATTTTATCGTTGGTTTGATTTTCATTAATGCTTGTGGATAATTGTTTTGTTGTATATTAATTGATAATCAGGTTCTTGTATTAAAATATATCGTTTCTTTTCTCTCTGTTGCTGTAGTTTCCATCGTTAACTGTTTTTTTTAGATTGGGAAAAATGTAGTCGCAGCCGACTCACCTCTGTCCTCCATGAACTTGTAGAGCTGCTGCAGGAAGTGGTCCCTCTCCTCCGGGTCGGGCTCCTCCTCCGGCTGAACACAAACACAGGTGGGTCAGGATCTGCCCCCCCCCAGCAGGACGTCCTCACACAGCAGCTTCTCTCATCACACACTCACCTCCTCCTTTATGAGCTTCTTCTTTTTCTTCTCGTCTTCGTCCTCCTCCTCTTCGTCACTCTCCTTCTCCTCTTCATCGTCCTCATCGTCGCTGGAGGACGAGTCCAGGATCTGACTCATGTCCATCTTCCACACATCTGGAACCTCCCTGCTCCTCAGGAACATCTGGGCTGCTTCAAAACCTGCAGGAGGAGGAGGAGGAGAGGGAAGATAGGCAGGGAGGAGTAAAGAAGAAGGAGGAGGAGGAGAAAGAAAAGAGGGAGGGGGAGGAAGAGGAAGATGACAAAAAGGGGGGTGAGGAGTAAAAGGAGGTGGAGGTCAAAAACAGAGGAGAAACAGCAGTTGAAAAGTTGTAAGAGTAAAAGAAAAAAGAGCTCTGGCTGTGAGTCAGTGGCCTGTTGCATTGTGGGGGTTGTAGTGCCTCACCTCTCCTGCTGGAGAACTCGGACCTGGCGATGCTGATGGTGTTGACGGCGTGGACGTGTCTCCTCGCCACCGTGTGGCTGTGGGATGAATCAGGGGGAGGGTGAGAGCGAGTTGATCAGTTTCTGATCAAACTGTCAAAGCTTCTGATCACAGATCAATAATAATAGAAACAAACTCACAACTTTGAGTCACTGAACGATCTGACCAGACACTGATCCTTCTTCACCACCAGCTCATCGTTACAGCTCGGAGACACCACCTGCAGGACAGACACACACCTGCAGTCAGAGCGTGGTCATGTGACAGACAGGTGGAGGGGGGTGTGTGTGTGTGTGTGTGTGTGTGTTTGTTTACCAGAGCCAGGTACCAGCTGCTGGGCTCCTCCTCATCCTCGATGCTGCAGACCTTCCCCAGCAGCTCATCGTTCAGCCTCCTCCTGTCCTCCTCCTCATCCTCACTGGACGAAGACTCGTTCTCCTCGTCAGCCCTGAGAGAGAGAGAGAGAGAGAGAGAGAGAGAGAGAGAGAGAGAGAGCGAGCGAGCGAGAGAGACAGAAAGAGAAGGAGAGAGAGAGACAGAGAGAGAAGGAGAGAGA
>NW_019520518.1:8342-19321 GCF_002814215.2 Seriola lalandi dorsalis
GACAGAGAGAGAGAGACACAGAGAGAGAGAGAGAGAGAGAGGAGAGAGAGAGAGGGAGAGGAGAGAGAGACAGAGAGAGACAGAGAGAGAGAGGGAGAGGAGAGAGGGACAGAGAGAGAGAGACAGAGAGAGAGAGAGACAGAGAGAGAGAGAGACAGAGAGAGAGAGGGACAGAGAGAGAGAGACAGAGAGAGAGAGACAGTCAGTATTGCAGTTGCTGCAGCTCTTCGTGAGTTCAAACTGTTTCTGGATCATAATCTAAACGTTACTAAATTAAACACGTCACTAACTAGTTCTTACACAGAGATCAGCTGTTACTAAATATTTACTCGGGTTGTGGTTGAAAAGCTTCTTATCAGATCTGACTCATCTTGAATCTCATGAAGTTTATCTTTCATCAGGAAATAAAGTCTCAGTTCTGGGGGTTGACTGGTTACCAGTCTGGCTGATTGTTGGTTGTTACTGGGAACTCTGGAGGGACGTTACAGCTGCTGTTCACATTGTAAAGTCCCTTGAGGCAAATTTATGATTTGTGATATTGGGCTATATAAATAAAATTTGACCTGACGACACAAAAACAGACGCTGGTTTATAAAAGTGAGAGTGAAGCACAACGAGCGTCTCAGCAGCAGCTACAGCTGTGGTTTGGTAGCAGTTCATTTACTCTGAATCCAGAATCCAGAATCCAGTCCACGACTTCGCAAATCCCTTCAATTTAATTAGGTTCCACTTTCAACATTTAACCAAGGGTTGAAAACCACCATCTATCCCGACAGAGTGTGAACATATCACTGTATACATATCAAACATTTCATATACTCTTCCCTGGTGGAATCAGTTTTGCTTGTAAACATGTTGTGTGTGTTGCATGTACGCAGAGTTTAAATACATGAAACTCACACAGCCTGGGAGGAACGCCGTCCACCACGGTTTGACTTCTTGCCCATGACCGGCGTGCCGAAATGCTCCGGGTTTGTCAACGGCAGCTGGTCCAAAGTCTGAGAGCGACAGAGCAGGATGAACATGTATATTTTAATCTTTATGGTCTTACATTGAGACGACTTTAGATATTTGTTAAGATGAAAGACTTTCTGGTGGAAGGATACAGGCAGTACAAATAGCAGTGGTAGTACAGACAAGTAGTCCCTTTCTCCGTGTGTGTGACTCACCTCACTCTCTGCAAAATGTCTCTCTCCCTTCAGACACAGAGACGTACGACGGAGAGTCTTCTCATCTCCATCATCAAACACTGAAACACACAAACACACTCCAGTTATCACAGTCCAACAATCAGTGTGAAGGTCAACTGGCAGGGGATTGGTCAGACAGCCAAGAGAAGATGTGACATCACATGACATCATCAGTTCATTGAGCGAAACCTTTTCTCAGCATCATCATTCCTCCCCGACAGCCAATCACAACACGTCCACAGACAGCAGGTTTTGTTAAAGCAAATCAGATTCAGCGATGCTCTGAGCTACATGCTAACAGCATGCTAACATGCTCAAAATGACAATGCTAACATGCAGACGTGCAGCAGGTATAATGTTTAACATGTTCACCACGTTAGTACAGATATGATGTAATACACACACACTCAGTGGTGAGTATGGACCAATCAGCAGACACTCACCCACAGTGTAGAGACTGGCGTCTGTCAGCTTACTGATGACGGCCTCGCTGGATAAACCCTCGTTGGTCTTCACCTCCACAGTGGAGCCCACCTGAACCAATCACAGCGTCAGGCTCACGTCGCGTTTTCTTTTTATTCAAAACATGTTTGCTTCATAATGATGAGGAACATTTAAAAAACTCACAACAACAACAACAACAAGAGGCTTCACACACACACACACACACACGATTTAACACAATGTGTCACATTCAGTTTTCTTTCTTAAATCTCCGTATGAACTGAATTCACGAGGGGGCACACATCACCTGTCCTATCAGTCAAACCTGAACACATACACTCATCGTCACCATCATCATCATCATCTTACCCTCAGAGGTCCTTTAACCTGGTCGTCCTGCACCACCTGGGACGTGCTTTCACCTTTTAGAGTCACCTGGAGAGAGAGAGAGCGTAGACGGAGACAGAGAGACAGACAGAGAGAGACAGACAGACAGAGAGACACAGAGAGCGAGTGACAGACAGACAGACAGAGAGAGAGACAGAGAGACACAGAGAGAGAGCGAGTGACAGACAGACAGACAGAGAGAGAGACAGAGAGGGAGAGAGAGAGAGAGAGAGAGAGAGAGTCAGTATTCCAGTTTACAGAGTGAGAGATTCACTGCTCATCACATCTTACAGAGACAGGATGTGGTGAAACACACGACTAACCAAAACTGACTTTAACTCAAGGTGTCCGGCTTCCTTCGGACTTCCTGCTGTCAAAATAAAACGTTCTGCCTTCACACGTCTAAATTAAATTATTTTAAAACACTTCCTTCTCTCCAACACGTCACCCAGAGCTGGCGCTATTTTTTTCTCACTTCATTCAGAAACGACTGACTGACGGGTCACAGCTGAGGATAAACCAGCAGGGGATTGGTCAGACAGCCAAGAGAAGATGTGACATCACGTGACATCATCAGCTCATTGAGCGAAACCTTTTCTCAGCATCATCACTCCTCCCCGACAGCCAATCAGGACGTCAGCAGCCTTCACCTCCACGATCAGTGTTTGACACCGAAGTATAACTAATGATCAGCTATTAACTAATATTTCCATTATCAATTAATCAACATTAATAAACGTTTGGTTTATGAAAAGTCAAAGAAATGTGGAGAAAAACTCCAATGAGGTGAAAACCTGAAGAGATTCAGTTCAGAACAATATGACAAAAAGAGAAACTGAGATGCTGAGATTGTTTCACACTTTAGTTTGTAAATAAATAATTATCTAGAGAGATTTTTTTTTGATTGAGTAATCAATAAATAAACAAATTGTTTCAGCTCTACTAATGATTATTGTTATTTAGTGATAACTGTTCTGCACTCAACAAACTCAGGCTGTACCTGAGTGACAGGCGTAAACACTGATCCCTGGACTCGAACCGAGGCTCCGCCCACACTGATCTCTCAAATAAATGACTCACAGAGAGAGGCAGCCATGTTACATGTCTCATGTCTGAACAGGACATGCCACCAGCTGGTGACGGTCAGCTCAGGCTCCGCCCACACTGATCCATTTTAACATGGCGGGAGGAAGAAGAAGAAGAAGAAGATGATGGTGATGATGCTGACTTTAAAACTGCAGCTGAAATCGTGGTTGTGGTTGAATTCAGGAATCACGTCGCTGCATCACCTGCTCTGACTGGCTTCTTCTCCATGGCAACAGCAGCTGAGGCTCATGGGTGTTGAAGTATTTAGAGAAAAAAAAAAAAAGAGTTTCTGTGTGTAACATCGATGATAATAGAAACAACTTCTGACTGCGTCGTCCTTGTGAAGCCTGGTCGACTGTTTCTGAGCAGGAAGTGTCTGATGAAGACGGACACGCTGGTCCAGACTTCGGGTCTGTGCACTCCACGACTGGACGCTTCAGTCGAGATCACACATCACTGACGTCTTAGGTCCGCTGTGGACTCGGAGTCTGAGTCAGGGTTTTTTTTTGTTTTTTTTTTAAACAGAGCAAAATAAATCACACTGCAGCTGTTCCAGACACGCAGGGAACAGAGATCAGACGCACTTTGTTGTTTATGTGACAGAGGATTCAGACGACCTGCTCGGGTCTGAACGTGGACTTCCTGTCTGCGGGTGAACCTGGTTCCTGTGGGTCTTACCTTGACCTTCACCATGCGCTTCACGGTCTTGATCTTGGCCTCGCAGAAGGCTCCTCTGTACTTGGCACTGACATCCGTCCCCACTGTCAGGTAGGCAGGCTCGTCTGCTGCCTGAAACACACACACACACACACACACACACACACACACACATCAGTAACATCAGGATACACATACATCAGTAACATCAGGATACACACTCTCACACACACACACACACACACACACACACACTGAAGCTGCTGTCTTTCTGCAATGAGCTCGTCTCTGTCTCTTTAGTCATTGTATCATAGTTAGCAGCTATCATTAGCTTCACAACAGCAGACAGGCTAACGCTGCTGATGTCTCCTCCATCTCCAACAGTGTGGTCTGATTCATATTTAAGCTTTCATCAATAACTCTGATTAGAAGTGTTTTGTCTGTAAAATGGCAGATGTGATGTGTTGGTCAACAACAGTCCAAACCCTTGAGACGTTCAGTTCACTGTGATTCAAATCATCACATCTGACGAACTTGAACCAGAAAAAGTTCATTATTAAAATAGTTTCAGATTGATTCCTCGTTGATTGACTGATCAATTAATGTTTGTAGCGACAGTCTGAAGTCGTCACAGAGACCTGTGGTGTTTCAGTTGCAGGATCGAATCAACAATCGAACTAAGGCAGCTGAACATAAACACACCTGAGCGACCGCCATGTTGAAAGGTGAAGTCAGACCTGGTCTAAAGGGGACGATGAACGCACCGGAGATCGTTCAGTTAGAGATCACGAGACCAAACTATCCTCCTCCTGTGTTTAGAAATGAAACTTTTCACTTCAGGATTTTAGACTTTGAAAAACTTGTAACTTAAGAGTCAGTTTCAGTTGAATTGTTTTGCATCTCTTCTCATGGACGTGAGCGAGAAATCAGCCTTCTCCTGTAGAGAGCCGGTTTCTGGTTCATGTTTAAGTCGTCAGATCAGTGGAGAAAACCCGACTCGGACCCGGTTACTGATGAATTTAGTCCCAACTCTGATACTTGTCATTTAATTTCCTGTCTGTGCGAACATGTCCCACTGTGGAGACATGTGACCACTTTCCCCTGAACCAGAGTAGAAGGACACTTACTACTACTACTACTACAGTCTCAGGCTGCGTCCACACCACTACCATTTTACTTTAAAACCCAGTTTTCAAACGCAAACTATCTCCTTTCAGACTAACACCTGAAAACACGCACATACATATGACGATTCACCTACACTGAGCATGTGCGAGCCAGTGTAAACAGGAAGTAGAGTGTCTATTCTGCAGTAGAGGAACAGCAAAGACAGTTGTAGCGTTAAAATGTAAGTGAACAACAGCTGCAAAGACAACAAGGTCAGTAACACTGTAATTCATCATCATGTTGTATTCACCAATGGTAGTTCAGGCTGATGAGAGCCAATCAGGAGAGACCATGGGTGTCTACATCATCGTTTCCAAAGGTCTCAGTTTTTTGTCCGTCCAGACTACAACACAACCCCAGAGTTTTCAAAATAAAACAGGTCCAGCAGCGTTTCCAAAAGTCTGCAAAGGAGTGTGGACGGGAGGCGAAAACGTAGCAAAGAGATGCGTTTTAAAACGGAAACATAGAAGTGGTGAAGTTGTCTTATTAACATCCACAGCACTTGAGACTCAGGTAGATATGGTTTGTCCAGAAAGATTTGTTACAAGGTGCTTTTGTGCAAAAAAAAAAAAAATCTCTAAATTTGTCAACACTGCAGCTGTGAACGCCCACGAATAGAAACTGTCTTTGCCGATTAATTTTGAAAGAGAAATGGCCAATGGGGAAACACCAACACTCGAGCAGCCGACGAATGGATTAACTTAGTGACTCAACTCTGTCACTCAGTCAGTGACGCTCGTGTTTATTGGTCTCGCCCTGCTGTTGCAGTTCAGCCAGAAAGCAGGAGGTTCAGTGATCGTTTGTGGAAACTTCAAATCATGTAAATGACTTAAACTGCATCATCACACAACTTAAACATCAGAGCTGAAATGTTTCGCCACAGAAGCGTCAGGCTAATGTGCTGCTACAACACGGTGAGCTTGAAGTACTAAATCTTAGTTAGTTAGTTACAGATGGTCTGTTTTTGAATGCGGTATCTGTGGTGGACGTGGTGGTGTCAGGTCACATGACCCCCTCGTGTATGCTGTCTGAACCAATCAGGAGCAAGACTTTTACTTGTGTTTACAAGAAGCAGCAACAGTGAACAGGCGTTCAGAGACAAAACAGGAAATTGAACAAAAAGATAAATAAAGGGCTAAATAGGTTCAACAATCATTTCTGACCACCGAACAACCAATAGGATTGCCTTTCATTCCAGATGTCAGCGATCTTCTGGTGACATCACTCTGTAGTCAACGTGAAGCTGTGGGTGTTACGCTTCATTTGGTCACCAGAGAAACTCGGACCCATGGAGTCAGTACTGATCCTGATAATATTCTGTCTGCTGTCTCTGGTTCTGTGTTCTTATTTAGTCATCAGGTTATTATCACGTGATGAGTTCAGCAACTCAGAGAGAAGAGTAAATAACACACATATCACCGAAGTCTGGAAGCAGTAATATTTCTCCTGACCTTTACTTTGGAGGTTTCAGACGCCTGAAGTGTTTTGCTGAATCTGACACTTTGTGGAAAAGCAGTGCAACGACCCAGGTACAGTTTTCTTTTACCTTATCTTAGTATTCATGTGTCTGTTTACGGCAGCTCAGTGAGCAAACTGATGCTGAGGTATAAACTGGACAGATTTTAACTAAACTGAACCCAGTCTGATTCTCCAGATGAATGGGCCTGTCTGTTTATATTTGTTTCCTTCAGGGCAGATTAATGAGTGCTGTTGGAGACTCCATCAGTCTGCACAGGAGCTTGTTATGTTTGTTTAACTAGTTATGGCGTGAGCTGGATGCAATCCCAGTTTGTTCAATAATCACTTTTACATTTAAGACTTCTGTGGTAATAACTTCATCTCAGTCACATAAATAAATAAGCTGCTGTTTTCCTCAAAAATAAACACAAACTAAACTGAGTAATGTGGCTGCTAGTTCAACACAGCATCTTTCCTCTGCTACACTGTGAAGGATCATTTTATCAGTTGCACAAGGTGCATCACGAGACCTGAACTGAAACTAAGATGCAACCAGATAAGTGACGTGCTTTCATTAACTGTCTTTGTCTGAGTCTTGGGATGCAGCTGAACCTTCAGAAATGATCAAGATGCTCTCTTGTTGTACAGCAGAGGGAATGAATATATCTGGTAGTGGCAGGACAGATGTGTCTTTGAGGATTAGGGATGGAGCTAATAATTATTTTCAATATCAATTAATCTGCAGATGACTTCCTTGTAAATTGTGTTGTCTATAAAATGTCAGAAAATAGTGAAAAAGCCCAAGTTGAAATATTCAAATTGCTTGTTTTATCTGACCAGCTATGTAAAACCAAAGATACTAATTTACTGTCATGAATAAAAACAAGCATCAAACGCTCAGCTGTGAGAACGTGACAGGCACACATTTGACATTTATGCTTGAAAAGTGTCTAAAACCATTAATCTTTCATCAACAGCTGACAAACAGATTCATCGGCTGATTGTCTGAGCCTTATTTAGAATAATGGACATGGTGTACTTTGATGAAAACAGTGGCTCATTACTGTGACACCAATGTGATCATCAACTCAGACACCTCTGATGTAAAATGATAAAACAAGCTGGAAGTAAACTGGACAGAGACGAGGCTCTTAACTGGAAAGACACCAGTACACGGCCATCAGAGCCCAGTTTAACTGATCAGGAGCTGGTTCCAGCTGGATAGTGCGTAGACATGGAGCTCAGACTGGGAACATTATCTTCAGTTTGTGTCGCAGGTCAATCACTCACCTTCATCTTTACGGCTATTTGAGGGAGTCCAGCTCGAAAGACTGTGGATCTCTGAAAGACACAAACAGGACGGGACCTGTGGTTAAAGTTGGCGGAACAACAGAGGACAGACAGGGGCAGTGTCAAACTGTCCTGAGGTTGTAAAATAATGCTAAGCTAACCAACTAGCCTCTCACTTATGTTAGCTCAGGCATTCTTGTGTGGCTCGTTGCAGCCCCCCTCCCACCCCCTCTATGCCCGGATCAGATCAAATATGTGGCACCAACAGCTCACACTAACTCCGCTAACAACAGTTACTCGGACTGGACATGGAGCCGCCGGTTCCAGCGGGTTGGAGGTTACGGCGGGTCGGTGAAGGGGCACAGGGCGGCAGCGGATCAGGACGAGCCGGAGCGCTCCTTCCCGCTCCGCTCCCAGCTCCTCTGAGTCACGTCGCCATCACAGCTCGCCATGTCAGCTCAGCTAGCTCGGCTAACTTTACCCCTCCTCCCCCGAAACCGCCTGCTATCACCCAGCTGCCTGGGGGGGGAGAGTCCCGGTCACCGCTACTCAACCGAGTCCCAACCCCAACAAAATCCAAACAACGACCATTTGCCGCAAGGATAACGGAGGAGCGAGCGGGGTCTTCACTCTCCGGTCCGGAGCTAAATTTAGCTAGTTGGCTAACTAGCGACTCAACTAGCTAGTTTGTGGATCATATGGCGATTTAAACCGTCTGCTAACAGCGGAGCGGGCTCGGCCAGCGACAACATTAGCGCCCGATTGGAGGATAAACTAAGTTTCTATCAAACCGAACGAGAATCTGTGACAGTCGACGGAACAAAAACTGTTGTGGATTTATTTATTTAATAAATGTCTGTTCCACAAAGGCGCCGGAGCTTCACATTTCTTCACTGCAAAAACAAGCCGACTGCCGCTGCCATTCAATCCACAGCCCGCTTGGTAGAACAGCGACTGACTGGAAACCTCCCGGTGACATCTACCCGGCTTCCTGTCCCTGATGTACCGATAATTTCACTCGTTAAAAGTTTTAGTTTGGTTCGGGGCAGAATACTGAGGTTTTTATACTTACATACGCGGCCGCGGCTGCTTCCCCTCTCTCGGGCTGCAAAGCGATTCACGAACAACAAGCTGTTGAGCCCGAGCTCTGTTTCCCGGCCCGCGATTGGCTGCGGTGACAGCGGTAGTCCCAACGAAGAAATGCGATTGGTCGAGCGATTCCACGATTTTAATAGGACATACCTCTTCTGGTGTCGCCACTGGTCGATACGAACGCGGCGCCACGAGGGAAATGACGGCATCGGCTGGATAGTGGTCCAATCAGAAACGAGTTCAAAAGAAAAACCCGCCACTGGAGATCACAATTGGCCTCGTGCGTTTTGTTCCCAACAGCGGCGCGTCGCCATTGGCTGAGCGGGCTTCCTTGTCTGTACGGACCGTGTAGGAAGCCCTGCCCCATACGTGCTGGAGATTTGACCACAAAACTCCGTTCAAAAATCGCCAGAGTTAATATTTCCTTGTTTATCGATGCGACTGTGTAAGTGATAGAAAATAACTTAATACAATTTGAAAACCACCGGAAATCCCAGTATATCTGCTCACAAAGCACCAGTTAAATTACCCCAAATCTAAACAGATACAAAGATTCGCATTTAATGCCACCGCCTACAATGTCAACGCTACTGGCTCGAAATAACCGGAAAGAGAGGTCAAACAGTGTACTAAAGTTTAATTTCTATTTATATCCGTGTTGCTTGTTGCGTGACATGTCCGCCGAAGTCTAGAAGTATTATTGTGACTTTGTTTAAGGCCATAATTTCTGTTCGACACCATCAATAACTCGCAGGTGACCGCTGTAAACCTTAAGTGGACACTCTTTAAAATGTAGTTTGGCGATGCGGTTCCGGTACGTGAGACGTCACGTATCAGGGATCGTGTCGAACACGGCTCCACAACAAACGCTGTTTTTCTTTACCGCACAAACGTGCAGTGAACGGGCTTGAACTGGAGCACGAGGACGGCGGGTAGGACGGTAAAACAGAACGTTACCGGAGAATCCCGGAAACAAACGGCGGTTTGAGCTGAACACAGTCGGTGTTTGTGGCGCCGTTTGTAAAAGACTGGGAAGGGGCGGGAACATCGGCGCTTTTACGTAACAGGAAAAGAGTGACGACAGAGCCATATATGTCGTTTTCCTCTTTAGGATCATGGAGGTTATTTCTACACAACAAAGACACTCAGAACAAATGGAGAGAGGGTCAGTCAGCGCCATAATACTGACAGGTGTGTGTGTGTGTGTGTGTGTGTGTGTGTGTGTGTGTGTGTGTGTGTGTGTGTGTCTGACTGAAAGTCACAGAGCTCAGGTAAAAGATATAAACTGACCAGAGAGACTCTCAGTCTGGGGGTAAATTGAGGAGGTGGGGGCACTTTTACCTGTTAGTGCCCCACGTTGTCTTAATCCGACTCTGTAGAAATACTCTGCATTCAGAATGTTAATTAATATAATCAGGAAAATGTAAACTGTCCCCTCTGTGTGTGTGTGTGTGTGTGTGTGTGTGTGCATATCATTACATCATGATTGATGCATTAATGTAAAAGCAGGACGTTACTGTTGTTGAGCTCATTAACAATTTCACGTGGGACTGCAACTGATAATTATTTTCATTATGGATTTATCTCCCGATTATCTTCGATAAATTAACGGTTTGTTTTCTAAAAATTCTGAAAACAGAGAGAAAATGTCGCCACAATCGACCAGAACCAAAGTGACACCTTCCCAATGTTTGTTCTGAGAGGTTAATCAACAGGAACTGTGAAGTGTGATGATCTGACTCAATTAACAGAATATCCTGCAGGTTTAGAATAAAACAAGCCAGTTGAATATATTTTATAAACGGCCATTTCTCAACAATTCTCTGATGTTTTACAGATAAAACTTGATCAATCTCAAAAAGTTTTCTGTATATAACTTCTGTTTGTGTCTCATCATGTAACTCCTTTAAACTTAACTCCCTTTCTGCGTTAGTATTTCTAAAGCCCTTCCTCTGCTGCCGACAGTGATCTTGGAAAACAGATTCATGTTTACAGTTTATAATGAGCTGAACACACAACAGTGAGTCAGCTCACACTGTCCCGCGTGTCGGTCGGACAGAAGGAAAAACAACCTGTCTTCAGTTTTTCAACATTTTATTTTCAAAGCTGAAAATCATCAAACCAAAAGAAAACTGAGCGACATGAATGTTCAACTATAAAACATAAAAAAGGATCAGATGAGTCTGAGCTGAGTGACTGTGTTTGGGG
>NW_019520518.1:19468-19532 GCF_002814215.2 Seriola lalandi dorsalis
GGGGGGGGGGGGTTTACATGTTGTCTTCATCAGAGTCGTCCTCCTCCTCCAGAGAGTCCTGAAA
>NW_019520518.1:19785-21047 GCF_002814215.2 Seriola lalandi dorsalis
TTTATTCCATCATTTATTTGTCTACGCAAACACAAATAGTTCCTCAACTGGACTGGTACTGGACTGTTGCTAAGCAACGCGTAAACATTTTCCAGAGCTGCGTTACGTCGGGAAGCTGCTTTGTATGTAAACGTATCTATGTTTCCATTTATCGTACAACCAGTGAAATAAGAGTCTGGTGACGGATAACGGCCGTTAATGTGACGCTAATTATCGGTTCACAGAACACCTGTGAAGCGGAGTGATACGTGGAGTTAAAAGTCCCAGTGCTGCTCTACATCAGCACTCCAGTGACTCTCGTCCAATCAGATTACTCGGTCAGAACAAACCGTTGTTTAATTACTTTTACACAACATAAAGAAAACAGTTTCAACCAGGAAGTGACTGAGCAGGAGAAACAACCTGCAGCTGCTACAGGTGAACACAGGTGTGTCCGACTCACCTTGGCGTATTTCTCTGCTTCCTCTCTGACGTCTTTAGGTACCAGCACGTGTCGTCCGTTGGTGACTGAGGGAGAGAGGAGCAGAGTCAGAGGTGTCACCGTGGCAACCAAAAAGCTAAGTGTAGTTCACCTGTTCAGGATCCTGTATCAGTGCGAGATGAATTTAACCTGCAGGTGCATTTTCAGAAACCTCAGAGCTGACAGACGCATTTGAGATATGAATGACTGAGTGTCACCTGACTGTTGATTGGTGCCTGTATTTAATGGCTCCTCTGTTCACACATTTAACCTCCATATGTTTCATTACAAGCTCAGACCTCCGTCAGGTCCATCACTGCTCTGTCTTTTTAGCTTTTAGATCAGGAGCAACGAGCGACTGGAAACTTCACCCACTAAAAAAAACAATAAATAAATAAACAATAAAACTGATTCTGAGAGAAGAGGAAGAAACATGGAAGGAAATAAAAGACTGAGAAAATACATCAAGACTTTGTTGTTAACTAGAATGTCAGAATTAAAAGCCAAAATAAAACTAAAAGCTCATTTATAATAATAAATATAATATCAATATCAAATATAATCAATAGCCTGACCACCAGCCTGTTTAACAGCCTGACCACCAGCCTGTCACCTTCCCCTGCGTTTACACCTTTACTGAAGTCTCAGATGCTGGCACCGCCTCCTCCACTGAGCTTCCAAGCAGCCAATCAGGAGAGAGGATTTTACACCTGCGCTATGAGCCGGACGCACACCTTTTACTTCTCTGATGTGTGTGTGTGTGTGTGTGTGTGTGTGTGTGTGTGTGTGTGTGTGTGTGTGT
>NW_019520518.1:21606-22954 GCF_002814215.2 Seriola lalandi dorsalis
AGTTTGAGTTTAACAGATCCAGTTAACTGGCTGATGAACTGAGCTGCTGTTCAGTGTCAATAAAGTTCAGTTTGGATGTTGCCGACTCACATTTTGGCGACCTCTTTGACGAGCTCCCTGCACGTCATCTCCTTCATCTGACAGAGGACAAACAGAGACACCGTTAGTGAACAGGAAACAGGAAGTCGTCCTCGCCGCGGTGACGCAGCCAGATCTGGTCTATCAGTGACTTTCATCATGACGTAACAAGCTCGTTATTTTCTCCATGATTGATTTACTCTACCGAAGGTCGGGCTGTTCATATACAGCACCTCCCTGAGGGTGAAAGGTCAAAGGGCGAGTGCAGAGGGACGGAGCTCTTGGAAGTTTCACTCTTTACATTTAATTTAAAGTTTCTCAGCTTCTCTGTGATTTCACTGTTTTATCAGCGTCCAGATTCTTCCTGCGATCGCACCGAAAAATCAAACACCGCGTGCCAACGTGAAGATGGCTGCAGTCCCTCAGACAGAGAGAGTGTGTGTGTGTGTGTGTGTGTGTGTTTGTGTGTGTGTGTGTGTGTGTGTGTGTCTCTCTCTCTCTCTACAGGATCCAATGACGCTGACATGTCGAGATTTAACAGCTGTGTGTTGCTGGATGAGAGCATTTGTTCGTGCGCTGCCCCGGGAGCTCACCTGGTGGAGCAGGTACCATTAAAGCTGAGTGCATGTCTCTCTCTCTCTGTCTCTCTCTCTAATATATAAAATAACATCGTAATAAAAAGGCAAAATGCCCCAAAAATCCATCTTTCTTTTAAATTATGTAGGAAGATTTGACACAATGACACCATAGTTTTGTTTTTATTTCTCTATTGACTAATTCTATTGTTCCAGCTTCACCTTTAAAACTGCTTTGAGTGTTCGACGTGTCGACGACAACCATGACGCTGCACTGATTATTTTATCAGTTATTTGTCCAGGATAAACGTCTCCGGATGTTTCGTTCAGTGCGACAGGAAACAGGAATCAGACTCTAGAGAAACTGTTTGGTCTTCAGAGACTCAGGTGACGCTGCTGCACATTAACACTCACCTGCAGTTTCTCGATCTCTGTCTTGGCGGCTTGTTTCGCTTTTCCGATGGCGCAGCCCCAGTAACCCTGGACACACACACACACACACACACACACACACACACACACACAGTTTGGTTACTAACGGACTCAGACTGTCGGTCTGTAAAAACACTGAGAGGCCGGATAAATATAAAATAAATATAAATTTCAGAATATACAGAAACACGTCTCACGTATGAAATGCCGGACGGGTCGACCATGTAGAGCTGAGGACCGTCGTCTTTGTCGTACGAGCCCAA
>NW_019520518.1:23086-25383 GCF_002814215.2 Seriola lalandi dorsalis
TTGAAAACTCTGAGGTTGTGTTTTATTTTGAAAACTCTGAGGTTGTGTTTTATTTTGAAAACTCTGAGGTTGTATGTTATTTAGAACAGTGTTTTTCAACCGTGTGTGCCGTGAGATATTGTCTCGTGTGCCGTGGGAAATTATCCAATTTCACCTAATTGGTCTAAAAAATATTTTTTGAAAACAAATGAATTATTATCCGCAAATAATGTGTCGAGTGTCTGTGCTGTCTAGTGATCGGCAGAGTAACCATGTAATACTCTTCCATATCAGTAGCTGGCAGCAAGTAGCTAATTGCTTTGTACTTTGACACAAGAGAATCAGTGATGCATGGACGCGTCAGGTGGCGGTGACAGTGATGGAGAAGTTTTTGAAAAGGAAAGATGCTAACTCCGAACTGGACCCTGGACAAAATTGGGGCCCAGGTGAAGGCCCAAGTATGAGTGGAGGTCAAAAGAAAGCAAAGACGGTTAGCTCAAGCAAAGTCTCTGGCGCGAGGCAATACAGCGAAAGCTATCTTTCATTTGGATTTACTTTCACCGGGGATGCAATGAAACCGACTCCGTTGTGCCTGATGTGTGGTGAAAAGCTATCCAACAGTGCTCTGGTCCCGAGTTAGCTTAAACGCCATCTCCAACTGCTGCATTGTGTGAGATAATAGTTAAACATTTAAAAACTTGAGGAGAAGATGTCATTTTATTTCTCCTCAGCCTCCACTGAATGCCTTGACCGGGTTAGGGACCCATATAGCTCAGCATCAGTTGGTGGAAAGGACACGACTTTACAGGAGCAAGAGGAACTAACTGAACTGAGACAAAATCGTGGTTTAAAGCTAAGCTTTGTTGATCTACCTTTGGACAGTTTTTGGTTGGCTACTGCCAAGGAGTTTCCCATTCTGGCAAACAAAGCTATTTTGACATTGCTCCCATTTTCCACAACATTTCTATGTGAGGTGAGCTTTTCAAGCCTGACTGCTATAAAAACTAAAAACAGAGAGAGACTGAGAGCTGTTGAGGAAGAGCTTCGCGTGTCTTTCTTCCATTCCTGCCAGGATATCAGCTCTGTGTTCATCCAGGCCCAGGTTTCACACTGAGCGAGGAGAAATATGAACGATTATAAAATACTTTTTCTTTGATGAGAACTACTTTATATTGTCCATATAGACTACAGAGTTTCGTTTTTTTAATTTTCTGCTGCTGGTGTGCCTCGTGACTTTTTCAATGAAAAAAATGTGCCTTGGCTCAAAAACGGTTGAAAAACACTGATTTAGAAAACTCTGAGGGTGTGTTTTATTTTGAAAACTCTGGGATTGTCTTGTAGTCTGGACAGAAACTGAGACCTTTGGAAACGATGAGGTCACACCCACGGCCTCTCCTGATTGGCTGTCATCAGCCTGGACTAGCAGTGATGATGAATGACAGTGTTACTGACCTTGTTGTCTTTGCAGCTGTTGTTCACTTACATTCTCTGTTTTAACACTGAGACTGTCAACGTTGACACTCTGCTTCCTGTTTACATGCATTCTCATGTGACCATGTGTTTTTTTTATTTTTGTTTTAAAATGGAAACAGTCGTGTGGGCGTGGCCTCAGTGTATGTTTAATCAGCTGTGTCATAAATGATGTGAAGCTTTCAGACTCACCTGCAGCCGAACGGCCTCACGGCACTGTAGAGCGTGTAGGCGTGGACGTACATCGCCACTCTGTCTGACAGGTGCTGCAACAACAGGAAACAGTTAGCTTAGCATCACATAGGGGGTGCATTCCATTCTCTTAATCCCACGTCCTCGCTTCTCTGCCCTACGTCCCAGAAACTGACTAAGGTCCACCCCCCCAGTCTGGAACTGATCACTGATTGGTCAGCTGATCTGATAGTACAGTGGAGCAGCAGCTCTGACCACAGGTGAAGGATTGTGCTCAGGGTCGGAAAAACGAAAACTATCCTTTCTTTAAACGAGTGGTGGGGAGAATGAAGCCAGTGTGTCTGTACGGAGTCATAGGAGTGCCAAAAAAAAGAATACTTCTATAAAAGAATAAGAAAATAAATGTGGAAATAAAAGCAGGAATAAATTAAAGAATTAATAAGTAAATAAAAAATGTGGAAATATAAAGACAAATAAATTAAAGAATTAAAAAAAAACTCTTTTCCCTTATTGCTTTTGCTTTTCCTTGCAGCGCCAAGTCAATCAACTTGCTTTGAACAGGCTTTCCTGCCCAGGCTGAGTATTCGATTCCTGTACACAGGACTAACAAGAGGCTGATCTGAGACCTGTGTTTACCTTCAGGGGAATGTCGTGTC
>NW_019520519.1:0-1212 GCF_002814215.2 Seriola lalandi dorsalis
AGATGTTGCATAGCAACACAAACAACAGGAGCGTGGGGGCTAAGGATTTCATTATGTTTACATTACAGAGTGTCCCTTCATAGGTTAGATGAAGCAGCAAGGTTTCATGATGGTCAAACACATTCTACACTCTGCTGTGAACGTGTTACTGGACTAGTATAGGCCATGTCACGCAGAACCAGGCAGAACCAGGCAGAACCAGGCAGAACCAGGCAGAACCAGGCAGACTGTCACTGTAGCTGATGACATAAGTGATGATGACCTACCAGATTGTTGGGGTTGGACATCAGCTTGAGGAGAGCAGGGTGGTTGTAGCCTGAGGAAGGAGGATGGAAACATATTTTAAACTGTGAGCCACATCATGAACACTACAGTCATCATATTAAATATCCTATGAGAACTAAGGAGGTTCCTCATTTATGGAACCTGAACTAAAGTAGGGTTTAGATATCAAGGTCTTTAAACTGGGGCAAAAGCTGAACAAGCATCAGTCGTGACGAAAACTGGCTTCATAAAACAAGCTATAGATAGTTATAATAATAATGATGATGATGATGTTTTTCTGCAACACAAAGTGATTTTCTATAAAAGTAAATAAACATATTCAGACAGTAAAATCACAGTTAGGTAAAAATAATAAGAGGCTGGTGGACGGTGAGGACTGTGAGGATGGTGAGGATGGTGATGATGGTGAGGACAGTGAGGACAGTGAGGATGGTGAGGAAGGTGATGATGGTGATGATGGTGATGATGGTGAGGACAGTGAGGACGGTGAGGATTGTGGATCCTGATTTCAGCAGCAGTGTGATTATGGCAGCGTTCATGTCTGTTTAAGAGCTAAAATAGACCAGAGAGACTCAGCTCCTCTGGTACCTGGACTATGATCAAGCGCAGTTCAGGTAAATTCAGAGGGTCTTTGTTTTCTCTCTGAGCTGTGACAGAACAGTTAGAGGCTCTGGAGACTGCTGAGTCTTTAATAGCTCAAGCTGTTGTTTTCACTTTATTTCTTTATATCTGATTCACTGTCATATTCACAATGTCAGGATCTGAAACTGTGGTTTTCTGGGTAAATACTATTATTGAGTAGGACACTTCCATCTGTTTAGTGCCGTAGGTCAGGGTACTGAAGTATAAGACCTGAATGAGTCTGTGGCTGTGGGTGGTCTGTGGACCCTCAGTGTCTTCTGAGCACAATAAAGCTTTGAATCTTGA
>NW_019520519.1:6012-9206 GCF_002814215.2 Seriola lalandi dorsalis
TTTGTTAAAATATATTTAACATGACAAGAACGTCAAAGACAGGAAAACAGTGCACAGACGTCTTTGAGGTGGTCGTTCACCGGTGAAATAAACAACCACCCATGTGTCAACACTGAACATACTGAATATAAAACGTGGGGTTGTAAACACACTACACACTCCTACAGCACAGGTAGCTGTGTGTGGATGTTAGGCACTAACCAATAGGGATGGAGGAGATCTGGGTGTAGACATCCAGCATGCGGTTGCCATCCACATCCACCAGGTAGTTCCCCCGGCTCTCCTCATAGTTACAGAAGAAGTTGATGGCACCAACGTTCTGGGAAGAGACGAGGTTTAAGATCAAAC
Organism: Seriola lalandi dorsalis; assembly: GCF_002814215.2. NCBI lineage: Eukaryota > Metazoa > Chordata > Actinopteri > Carangiformes > Carangidae > Seriola > Seriola lalandi. The sequence continues at coordinate 6,361 of NW_019520519.1, forward strand.
AGCAGACAGTGGAATTACACACATAACAATCACAGCTGCCACGTGACAAAGGTTATTATCATTTTAATATCTGCTTCTATGTTGGCATAGCCTTGCTCAAAGAAACACACAGTCTGTCACAGTCAAACTAAGAGTTGTCCGGTCAACACATGTAGAAACAGACACTGAGTCTCCGGCTCTGCTGGGAGCAGCAGGACTGTCGAGTACTGATCACCTCATTTATCTGAATTCAAATGTATGTGAGGATTAAAAGTCCAGAGTAACAGCAGCAGGAACAATCATCAAGGACTAAAACTAGAGATGTTCACATACTGTTTTCTCCTCCTGATACCTGGACTTGTGTATCAGCTGATACAGAGCACTGGTGCAATACCACTGCATTCAATTTTTATAATAACAACAGCTGTATATTACTGACCCTGTATGTATGTGATTGCTGTCATTGTTGTAAGGCTCACGTTAAACCCTTGTAAAACATGAACAGATACATACATGTTATAGAATAGTTCTTTTATTATCTAACATTCCTTTAATTTGTCAGTCATAAAAAATAAATCTAGGAATAAATAACCGTTCCTGCACTAGTGCCACCCCTCCAGTTTAAAGCCTTCATACTGTACACGTGGCCTTTTTACCTGCGGGACTCTCCAGTGTAGCATGTTGACAAATGCTGATTTGCTAACGGCTAATGTTAACACTATTTACAGGAAATCAATTCTTCTTCGCTGCTCAAAAACGGTAGCTGCCGGTGGCTGTACAGCGCAACTTCCTGTGTAGACTACTGTTTTAAAGCAGAGAAGAAGAAGTATATAGAAGTATATAAAGTATAAATGACATGCTATCAGATCAGTACATAGACTGAAGTAGCAGTCGCTGATACCTGATCCAGGATCTTAGTACCTGAGGCATTTCTGATACTGGTATCTGTATCACAACAGCTCTAAAACTAAAACATAATAAAACCTCAAACCTCCTCCAACATACAACAAAAACAGAAAACTCTAACAACTCCAAACTGAGAAACCGTCATTTCAAAGACCATGAGTTCTGATGAATTCAGTGGAGTTAAGCTTTATTTCTGTGGATGGTCTGTATCATTACTGATCCTCCTTGTGTCTGATTATGCTGTGAAAGAGCGTGTGGTGTCTTCCACGAAGTCACATTAATTATCAATCAAATTATTGTTTAATTGTTAATGACACGACCCAGTGTTGTTTATGGACCTGGGGCCGGTTTTCTCCGTATCTTAGTTAGATTAGATTAGATTAGATTAGATTCAACTTTATTGTCATTGCACAGAGTACACGTACTAAGACAACGAAATGCAGTTAGTATCTAACCAGAAGTGCAAAAGAGCAGTTAAAGTGCAAGTGTGTGCTGTACAGTCTGAACGGAGTCACTTAAAGTCAGTTAAACTGCTGCACAAAACACCTTAGATACCAGGAAAGTTCACCATGGTGAAGTCCCATCCAAACAACAGGAGGATGAGATAGCGGCTTCTTAAATGTTACCCGCTTCCTAAAAGTGATAACAAGTATCATAAGTGCTAATGGAAGCAAATCAACACTCTCCAAACAGCAGAATTTTATTGCTGTAAAATCTCTTTCACTGCTGTAAATTCCTCAACCTGTTTCCTTAACTAAGGAAACTTTTCAGTGCAACTCCCCCCTAAGTAACTGCCTCAGCTGAGGAGAGATTAAACCCTGTGTGTCATACGTAAGTGGAAAACCTCATAGGAACACATGCAGATGTTACATGCAAAAACATTTTTGAGAAATGTTTTACAAACATTTGCATGTCAGTGTACACACACACACACACACACGCACACACACACCAGTTGTGAAGAGACAAGCCTATTGCAGATTCCATTGCAGTGGACAGAGCTACTGTATGTGGAACAGCATTAACGCTGCAGGGTTTATTTAACTAGTTCACTGAGTTAATATAATTGGCGATCCCATCTGGCCACACACACACACACACACACACTTTGTTATACATTATACACTCGACAAAAAAGCCACTAACATGTCTTCTGTCTCCAGTGTGAACAGGTACAATCTTCAGTCCCAGGTCAAATGAGTCTGCAGGAGTCTCAGTATTTATCAGCTCCAGCTCTGACCAGCAGCGATGAAACATGACACCCAGGTGGACATGCTAATTTTCGCCCCTTTTTGGTTACGATGTTCTGACGTTGCTGTAACCCTGGGAGGTTGCCATGACTATCTCTTCTGTAGTGTATGACTCTTTTTTAATCAGCCTCGACCTGCTTATTCAAACCCTCCAACCAAACCTGATGGGCACACTACAGGCAGCGATAGTGCAACTGTATAAAAGCCTTTTCATACAATATTGGTCAGTAGGTTCTGGGTTTTAACCATGTGACACACCAGGAGGAAACAACAGAAAGGCAAAGTTGTCTACCGGCAACACGTTCAAAAAAATCAGTATAGACATGCTACACACGTACACTCTCTCTCTCTCTCACACACACACATATGCACATGCACACACGCGCGTCAGCTCACCTGGATTTCTCCCAGTTGTTTTGTCAGCTCCTACAGATTGAAATAAATATTGTTATTGATGCTCAGTGAAAACATGTTTGTATTATCAATCATCTTTGTGTTTGTGTGTTGTTGTTTTTCTATCGCTGTGAGGACAAGTTTTATGTGTGTGTGTGTGTGTGTCTTACATGTGATCGTGGCCCAGGAACTGAAGTTTTCATGGAGGGTCCATCATAGTCAAAGTCCACCTGGGTCTGTGGTGCTGCTTTACTGATGTATCTGCATCCTGGAAGAGACAAGACAATAAATCATCAACACACACACACACACACACAC
>NW_019520520.1:0-3679 GCF_002814215.2 Seriola lalandi dorsalis
TATATCAAGGCATAACAAGTTCATAGTATAGTTAGGCATAAAAAGTCATTGTATAGTGAGGCATAAAAAGTCATAAAAACATCATAGTATAATAAGGCATAAAAAGTCATAGTATAGTAAGGCATAAAAAGTCATAAAAATTCATAGTTTAGTAAGGCATAAAAAGACATAGTATAGTAAGGCATAAAAGGTCATAGTATAGTAAGGCAGAAAAAGTCTTGAAAAGTCATAGTATAGTAAGGCAGAAAAAGTTCATAGTATAGTAAGGCATAAAAAGTCATAGTATAGTAAGGCATAAAATGTTCATATTATAGTAAGGTATAAAAACTAATAGTATAGTAAGTCATAAAAAGTCATAAAAAGTCATAGTATAGTAAGACATAAAAAGTTATAGTATAGTGAGGCATTAAAAGTCATAAAAACTTCATAGTATAATAAGGCATAAAAATTCATAAAAACGTCATAGTATAGTATGGTATAAAACGTCATAGTAAAGTAAGACATAAAAAATCATAAAAACTTCCTAGTATAGTAAGTTATAAAAAGTCATAGTATAGCAAGTCATAAAAAGTCATAAAAATGACGTAGTATAGTATTGCATAAAAAGTCATAAAAAAGTCATAGTATAGTAAGGCATAAAAAGTCATAATATAGTAAGGCATACAAATTCAAAAAAACAACATAATATAGTAAGGCATACAAAGTCATAAAAACGTCATAGTATATAAAGGCATAAAAAGTGATAAAGGTGTCATAGTATATAAAGGCATAAAAAGTGATAAAAGTGTCATAGTACATAAAGGCATAAAAAGTGATAAAAACGTCATAGTATAGTAAGGCATAAAAAGTCATAGGATAGTAAGGCATAAAAAGTCATAAAAACGATAGAGTATAGTAATGCATAAAAACTCAAAAAATTCATAGTATAGTAAGGCATAAAAAGCCATATTATAGTAAGGCATAAAAATTCATAGTATAGTAAGGCATAAAAAGTCATAAAAACGTCATAGTATAGTAAGTTATAAAAAGTCAAAGTATAGTAAGGCATAACAAGTCATAAAAATGACGTAGTATAGTATTGCATAAAAAGTCATAAAAACGTCATAGTATAGTAAGGCATTAAAAGTCATAAAAATGACAGTATAGTAAGGCATTAAAAGACTTAGTATCGTAAGGCATAAAAAGTCATACTATAGTAAGGCATAAAAAGTCATAAAAAGTCACAGTATAGTAAGGCATAAAAAGTTCATAGTATAGTAAGACATAAAAAGTAATAGTATAGTGAGGCATTAAAATTCATAAAAACTTCATAGTATAATAAGGTATAAAAATTCATAAAAACGTCATAGTATAGTATGGTATAAAACGTCATAGTAAAGTAAGACATAAAAAATCATAAAAACGTCATAGTATAGTAAGTTCTAAAAAGTCATAGTATAGTAAGGCATAAAAAGTCATAAAAATGACGTAGTATAGTATTGCATAAAAAGTCATAAAAAAGTAATAGTATAGTAAGGCATAAAACGTCATAGTATAGTAAGGCATAAAAAGTTCATATTATAGTAAGGCATAAAAAGTCATAGTATAGTAAGGCATAAAAAGTCATAGTATAGTAAGGCATAAAAAGTCATAAAAACGACATAGTATAGTAAGACATAAAAAGGCATAAAAAGTCATAGTATAGTAAGACATAAAAAGTCATAAAAACGACATGGTATATCAAGGCATAACAAGTTCATAGTATAGTTAGGCATAAAAAGTCATTGTATAGTGAGGCATAAAAAGTCACAAAAAGTCATAGTATAGTAAGGCATAAAAAGTCATAAAAAGTTATAGTATAGTAAGGCATGAAAAGTCATAAAAACGACATAGTATAATAAGGCATAAAAATTCATAAAAACGTCATAGTATAGTATGGTATAAAACGTCATAGTAAAGTAAGACATAAAAAATCATAAAAACGTCATAGTATAGTAAGTTATAAAAAGTCATAAAAATGACGTAGTATAGTATTGCATAAAAAGTCATAAAAAAGTCATAGTATAGTAAGGCATAAAAAAAAGTCATAGTATAGTAAGGCATGAAAAGTCATAAAAACGACATAGTATAATAAGGCATAAAAAGTAATAGCGTAGTAAGGCATAAAAAGTCATAAAAACATCATAGTATAATAAGGCATAAAAAGTCATAGTATAGTAAGGCATAAAAAGTCATAAAAATTCATAGTTTAGTAAGGCATAAAAAGACATAGTATAGTAAGGCATAAAAGGTCATAGTATAGTAAGGCAGAAAAAGTCATGAAAAGTCATAGTATAGTAAGGCATAAAAAGATTCATAGTATAGTAAGGCATAAAAAGTCATGAGTATAGTAAGGCATAAAAAGTTCATATTATAGTAAGGCATAAAAACTAATAGTATAGTAAGTCATAAAAAGTCATAAAAAGTCATAGTATAGTAAGACATAAAAAGTTATAATATAGTGAGGCATTAAAAGTCATAAAAACTTCATAGTATAATAAGGCATAAAAATTCATAAAAACGTCATAGTATAGTATGGTATAAAACATCATAGTAAAGTAAGAAATAAAAAATCATAAAAACGTCATAGTATAGTAAGTTATAAAAAGTCATAGTATAGCAAGGCATAAAAAGTCATAAAAATGACGTAGTATAATAAGGCATAAAAAGTCATAAAAAAGTCATAGTATAGTAAGGCATAAAAAGTCATAATATAGTAAGGCATAAAAAGTCAAAAAAACAACACAATATAGTAAGGCATAAAAAGTCATAAAAACGTCACACTATATAAAGGCATAAAAAGTCATAAAAACGACATAGTATATAAAGGCATAAAAAGTGATAAAAGTGTCATAGTACATAAAGGCATAAAAAGTGATAAAAACGTCATAAAATAGAAAGGCATAAAAAGTCATAGGATAGTAAGGCATAAAAAGTCATAAAAACGATAGAGTATAGTAATGCATAAAAACTCAAAAAATTCATAGTATAGTAAGGCATAAAAAGCCATATTATAGTAAGGCATAAAAATTCATAGTATAGTAAGGCATAAAAAGTCATAAAAACGTCATAGTATAGTAAGTTATAAAAAGTCAAAGTATAGTAAGGCATAACAAGTCATAAAAATGACGTAGTATAGTATTGCATAAAAAGTCATAAAAACGTCATAGTATAGTAAGGCATTAAAAGTCATAAAAATGACAGTATAGTAAGGCATTAAAAGACTTAGTATCGTAAGGCATAAAAAGTCATACTATAGTAAGGCATAAAAAGTCATAAAAAGTCACAGTATAGTAAGGCATAAAAAGTTCATAGTATAGTAAGACATAAAAAGTAATAGTATAGTGAGGCATTAAAATTCATAAAAACTTCATAGTATAATAAGGTATAAAAATTCATAAAAACGTCATAGTATAGTATGGTATAAAACGTCATAGTAAAGTAAGACATAAAAAATCATAAAAACGTCATAGTATAGTAAGTTCTAAAAAGTCATAGTATAGTAAGGCATAAAAAGTCATAAAAATGACGTAGTATAGTATTGCATAAAAAGTCATAAAAAAGTAATAGTATAGTAAGGCATAAAACGTCATAGTATAGTAAGGCATAAAAAGTTCATATTATAGTAAGGCATAAAAAGTCATAGTATAGTAAGGCATAA
>NW_019520521.1:0-4271 GCF_002814215.2 Seriola lalandi dorsalis
CACCAATACTGTTTGCACATTTACTTCAATGAAAGTGCAATGCACTGGTCACATAATGTAGTTCTGCACCACTTGACATGACACACATCAACTGACACCTGCAGCATGCAGACAAAGAAGGAGTCAAGACACTGTATAAGATGGCTGATTTTCTGGAGAGTTGATGCATGTTAGCTCCAGATAGTGTGTGTGCACGTGTGAGCTTGCATAAAAAACAGTTGGTGCATCATACAGTGCTGCTGTCCTTCACTGTTACAGATATTAAACCATTGCTCAACTGATCGGTGTTATGAAGCTGCATCAGTGTAGAAACATCACGTGTCACTTTACTGCTGCAACTGCTCATGTCATTAGATTTCATTTTGCTAGTGATTATCTACATCTTCTCTCCTGATGGGACAAAAAGCCAAGGCCTGTGCAGATGTGGAGCATGTGGTGCATCAGGTCGAAACATGTGGGTTTTTATCACCTCATTATTGTCCCCCCTGGGATCATCTATGGACTACGTGAGTGTTATGAAGCAACAATGATAGGAGTGTTAGGAGCAGGACTGTTTGAGGCAAACCTCCAGCCCGGACCAGTTAGAGTTGGCTGATGTGCTGTATGGTGAGATGGCTTTGGATGGGTCCTCTGGGTGAAAACAGTTTCACCTGCTGAATGAAAAAGTTTAAACTGTTCACCTGATGAGGATAACTTGCCCAGCTTATGACAGGTGTGTGTCGGGGCTTTGTTTTGTTTATGTTTGTACAGCAGCTAAATCCAGCTATCCAGCATTGCCACTGTCCCGCACAATTACAGGAAGTGTGTCCTCTATGTGGCAATGCCATAAGGAGGGCTGAACAGGTCAGGTTGGTAGATGGACATTTAGAGCGTCAGACTTTAATGTGTGTCCCTTCTCTTATATGCATATTTGTTCTTTTTTAAACCTCATCAATTGAGTGTCTTGCCTAACATCAATTATACTGAACCATTGTTTTTATCATAACCACTGGCTTTGCCTAACCTTAATTCTACCATAGTTGCCACTTGAAGATACTGCAGTAATGTTTTTTAATAAACCTTGTATTAAACCCTAAAAAACCCTGTCTCTGAACAAGGAGCAAGTAAGACGGGTCGTCCACCAATCAGAAGCTTGGTGGTTTGATCCCCTGCTCCTCCAGTCCACATTAAGTGTCCTTGTGCATGATACTAACATGTAGTGTAAACCATTTTGAGTAGTTGATAAGACTGAAAAAGTGCTATATACATCGCCGCAGCCCATAACTGGGAGTTTTGCAGAAATATCAATGTTCTCCATAGCAACAGGGCTTCTACAGAGTGCCTAGGGTTGATACATATTGGTATAAGAAGCCTTAAGTTTGAATGTTTAACTAATAATACGAAACAAACAGCAATCCAAATGGAAAAGACAGAATGGTGATAATTCATGTACCAGGCACGGATCCAGGCATGGATGTTCTCATTCAACAGATTCCAAGGTTTTACAGAGGGATCTGATTCCAGATGAAAGATCAGAGGTTTTTTTTTTGAGTTGTAAGATCACCCGCTTAGTTTATCAACAGCAGGTTTAAAATCATCATCAACTTCTTTTAGCCGATAGGAAGTTTAACTCTTTAAGCTATATAGCAGTAACAAAGCTTACAAATAGCTCCTTTAAAACTCTTTAGGCACACATACATACTTTCTGTTACACTTCCATAATTTTGCTGAACTTCTGAAAGACAGATTTATAGGAACAATTGCCAAAATCAATTAAAAAATTAGTTTTGAGATTAATTCAACCTCAGCAGCTAGATTTGTAAAGTTTCTTACATCTTTAACTGCTACTATGTCATAGGTAATTATTATAATCCACAATTAGCATACTTACAGTTGATTAATAGATATTTGTAATATCTGGTTTGAATCTTCTAGAAGAGCAATGCTTTAACACAGATACTTGACTAATACAGAGTTCTCAAACACAAATCAAAACAGATGGATAGAAAAGCCAAAAAGTGAGATGGCACATCACGCAGTTGCTTGGAGATCTCCATCCACTTCTACTCTCAGACCATCTCACTGAAACACATCAAAGCTTATCCAGGATGTTTGCCACCAGATATTCTCACCAGAAACAGCACTGCATTAAAAAAATGTGCAGTGGCTGCTAATGAGGATGGGATTCTTGGTCTGCCCAGGGTGGAGTGGTACCATTGTGCTTTTTCTCTTAATCAGCTGTCCAAAATATATACCGCAGAAGATCAAGCTTCAAGTTAGGTCTCAATTGAAAGAAAACCTTTCCCATTCAGGCTTTTATATCACAAACGGCGATAAATTCCATTTAGAAGTCCATTGTTGGCATTTACGAGAGAATCTTTGCACACCAAGTCACAAGGGCATGGCCTTCCTTCGTTAAAAAACAAAGGCATAACAAGCTATTGAAGGTGGGCAAAAAAGCTCTGTATTGGAAAACATGCACAGACGTATGAGACAGTCTCACCCACTAAAACTCAGTGGTCTGAAGAGAGTTTGGGAGGAGGATCTAGTAGGGGAGACGGCTAATCAGGTGTGGGAGAAAATTGTTAGGTGTAAGACATCAGAGACTTGGTTAGTTACTTATAGGATCATGCATAGGGGAGTGAAATGGCTAGACTAAAATGACTGGATTCAGCTATATGCTGGAAATGTGAAAGGAGAAAAGCAAAGTACTTGGTACAGAGATGCTACAGCGCCCTGCTTTCTGCATATTCGGCATAATACCAGAAGGTACAGCAGACTATGGTGCTGACTGGCTCTTACCACAGGTTGTAGGATTACGCTCAGGCACTAGAAAACAAAAAATATCATCCCTTTCAATGAGTGGTGGGGAGAAATGACCAAAATAGCCAACTGTGAACAATTCATTTTTTAAAACAGGCAGGAAGTATTTTGTAAAATATGGGGCCCTTATATGAATACAATATTTAGTGGCTAACCAGGTGATACCAATGTTTACCCTGTGTCGTTTTTTTTTTTCTTTCTTTCTCTCTCTTTTTTAGGGCTTGAGCATCAAATGATGCTGGTTGAAACTATAGTATTTATTCTTTTTTTCTTCCATCTGTACAGAAAATTGCCTTTTTGGAGGCATTATCATATTCAGAAACTCATGAAACTTTGCACACATGTCTGACCTGGTGAAAATCTAGATTTTTTATGGGTCTTGCACATAGATGTTGCAAAATGGCATGATAACGCCACCTAAAAAATATAAAAGGGCCCTTGATATTCCCTTGGTTTCACCTACATGCACGAAAGTTGGTAGGCACATAAAACATGTCAAGGTTTACAATAAAGTCTAAATCCAGGAAGTCTGTCATTTTCAATTTACTGGTGCAATTATTGGATTTTACAAGCACTGGAATTTAACATACACCTAGAGAATTGATCAGATTGGTCAATCTTATCTTAAGACTTCTTGTGATGATAAATGCAAACGAAGCATTTAAGTTTTCACTGGAGGGCCTGCCCGTGGCAAATTTGACATTTTGTGATGAAAAATCAACTCGCTCCAACTCCAGAATGCATTATACAAACTACTCCGAACTTTATATGTGTGATAAGAGTCCCAGCCTGAACACATATGAATGCCAATATTCAGTTATAGTTATAGCACCACCTTATGGCAGCAGGAAATGTCACGTTTTCCAATTTGATGTAGTTTTCCTAGAGGAGTACAGGGATCTGACGATGGCCTTCAGTGAATGGAGCAACAAGAACTGCCTCCTTCTGAACACCTCCAAGACCAAGGGGATACTCATGGACTTTTGGAGGTCTAGGCCCAGCCTTCAGCCAGTCAACATTCAAGGGAATGGACATTGAGGTGGTGCACACTTATAAATACCTTGGTGTGCACCTGGATAGTAAAGTTTTTCCTCAGAAGGCTCAGCTCCTTTGTGAAATGCTGCACATGTTTTATCAGTCAGTGGTGGCCAGTTTTATGCTGTAGTTTGCCGGGGCAGCAGCATGTCTGACATGAACACAAGGAGACTGGACAAGGTGGTCAAAAAAGCAAGTCTGGACTCACTCACGGCTGTTGTTGAGAGATGTAAGATGGAGGCCATCTTAGGAAATACAAACCACCCTTTCCACAACATTCTGGCAGGACAGAGAAACAGCTACAGCAGCAAACGTCTCATCTCACTGCAAAACAGAGAGGTTCAGGAGATCCTTTGTTCCCACTGCCAAGGAAGTGGCTCATGAACTGAATTGAATTATTATTGTGTTTTATTTATTATTAAAAATCACTTAAA
>NW_019520522.1:0-3020 GCF_002814215.2 Seriola lalandi dorsalis
GTAGATGATCCAGTGACAAAATATCATTCTTGCCAAAGCCAAATTTCAAATTTTTCAAGTAGTGTGTGACCTTGTAGGCAACAGTAGCACTGCAATGCCATCATAGTTCAGGACTGTAGTGTGATTTAACCAGTGTGGCGTAACTGGGAAAAGTTACAAGAGACTGTTTAATGTAGGATTCTTTTATTATGAAAGTGCGAGTTATATTTTGTAACTCCTGTGAGCGAGGCTGGTGAGGTCATTTCTTTTTGAGCTGCAGTTTCGGCCATTTTTGAAGATGTCAGAGCACAGGTTCTAGTCATTACCACCTCTATCCATCCATTTTCTGTTTGTTCGTGGGGCATCGCCAGTGAGTATACCTGACTGTGGGAAGCCAAGTATGATTCTCCAGAGGATTTATTCTGTACAATGCATACTGAAATCAAGCCTCCTGTCCATTATTCCTTTACACAGCTCAACAGCATGCAGAGACAAAGGGTTTCTGAACTAACCAGCTACAACAGTGTCTGGCAGAAAGACTTAATTACCAGTTAGCAGTTGTGTAGCTGCTTGCAGTTTAGAAAAATCAGGACATGCACGTACCTAACATGCCAGAGCAAAGCTGCCAGGTAGGTGCATAAAAAGATGTTGTAGTTCCGTCTTGAACTACTCATTATATACTCATCATAGACTTTCACTCCTAAAGAGATATTTGCCTCTGTCAGTACATAGGTAGACACAAGAATGCCAGAGGCGGGGTTTCCATTTCATATGTAGCTGAGTCGTACAGATGGAGCACTGCAGTCACACTGCGAGTTTTCTTCCTAATTGTTAACAAATCCTGTATGTCTCATGCTTCTATAAGGCACTTTGAACAATTAATTCCTGTCACTTTGTTGTTAATGCAAGACTAATCCTTTGAAAGGCTAGACATCCATCGGACATCAACATTATTCATGCTTATTTCGAGTATGATGCTGGCCAAATTACAAAGGACAAATGATACAGCACAAGGACCTGATTATCCAAATGCAGTTACCAAGGCATCCATATAAGTGCAAGTAACTTGTCATGCTCTGAGTGTTTCATCTGACTTGATTTATTATGCCTCATTTACATTCCAGTTTCTCATAGAGCTAATGGTCCATAAATCCTGTGTAGATAATGTCCATAGATTAAAGTGAAATAACAGGCTGTATAAATCAATCCCAGAACAGAGGGATCTGTTGTTTCAATAATGTGCACCATTAGTTTGAAAAGCAGACCTCTGACACACATACATTCACAACACGTTATTCCTCTCTCTCAGGCTCTTTTTCTCTCCCTAACTCTTTTCACACATGAAAGATGGTATTGCTGGTTAAATGACTGTGTAAATCCGTGGGTTTTGGCATTCACACTTTGGTCTCTTATATGAACAATTCCATGTTGAGTCTTTTCACCCATGACATGACTGATCTGGATAAGATTACCAATTTTTCCTTTTCACAATAATGTCTGAGCAGCTGTGTAACAGTGGTGCGTTGAAAAATAATGGTACCAATGAGAGGGTGTTCCATCTTCTCACACTCAGACACAAAGGTGAATTTAAAAATAAATACATTTTTAAAATAAATGTTTTTTGCAGTTGAATTAGTGTTTATCCCCCTGGCTTAACTACTAGACCCACCCACTACTAGACCCCCTTTGGTCGACCCTCTGGTTATCATAATATTACGACTGTTTTATCTACAACTGAGCTGTAGAAAGAAGGTTCAAAATTTTACTAGTACCTGTTTCTACTGTACTCTTGTGCAAACATAATGGTGAAAATGTGAATTTCATTTAGGGAGTAAAGTGGTTTATCTTTATTTTGACCTTTGTGGCAACCAGTGCTCGCTAAATGTCAACCACAGGTTGTAGCTGTGTGATGTCAGCACAACAAACTACACCATGATAGTTTCTGGGTCGTCTGGAAGTACTCCTAGAGCACAGATGTTTGATTAGTTTTTGATCAAACTGTTTCAGGTATTCGGGAGTCACAGCAATTAAACCAAGAAGTGAAACTGAAAACGTACAAAAGCCTGTCTCCAAAGTAGCAACATTAGCTTTGTGTATGACTAATCACCAGTCTTCAGCCCCACCTAGATCATTCCTGAACCTTTGAAAAGTAATACCCACAGAGCAGGGACTTTTCTGGCACCAGGAACTATTACAGAGGAGCTAAAGCCACGTTTCCACCGCAGGAACTTCCCCCTGGAACCTTTTGAGGAACTATGCACGTTTCAACCACAGGAACCAGGGTCTAAATTTAGTCCTGGGGTAATTCATTGACCCCCAAACAGGTACCTGGTCGGGAGGTAGTACTTTCCAAAGGTTCAGAAACTTTGGGGGGGGGGGGTCTGCAGTGCTGAACATTTCTGATTGGTCGAGTACTTGCTGCATTTTATTTCACCAGCGTTGTTTAAAAGTTCGCAGGGAGCGAGCACTGAGTGAACACATTTTCCACACCGCGAAACACGTCCGGGAGAAGGTGAAAAAACTGAAACAGGACTACAAAAAAAAAAAAAAAAACACCCATCACATATAATACGGGATCGTCCCATATTTGAAAATAAAATGCAGCGTCCTGTACTGAATGAAAATACGGGACAAATTGCGTCCCGTATTTTCGTTCATGTTATGTCCTTCGAACTTTTGGTCGAAAGGCAGCTTAAGTTTATTAGTCCCTGGTTTCATTCCTGAGTTCCTCCAAAGGTTCTTGGCCAATTGGAAAGTTACACTAACTACTTTATAGTAGTTTCGTCCAGTGTTTCCTTACTGTGCAAATCAATGTTTAGCACATATTTTAGCAGCCTGGGGTTATGGTTTCATAACTCAGTGGTGTTCAGCATCATGAGTTTGCCCTGGTAGATCCTGGGTCTTTGGAAAATACTACCGCCTGAGAAGGGACATTTTGACAGGCCCAGAAGTGTGTCCTGGGTCTTAGATTTAGAACCTGTTTCCGCTCAGGTTCTTGGGTTTCTCATACGTTTTGAGAAAATTTGCGAACACCCATCCAC
>NW_019520522.1:8395-9549 GCF_002814215.2 Seriola lalandi dorsalis
AGGACAAATGACAACAGTCACAGCTACAGGGAGTCGCATAACCTCAGCATTTGTTAACGCTTCCATGTGACCATGATTCGAATCACAACACAGAGTCATGTCAGGGTAAGATGTTCAACTCACAGATGGGAGTAAGTATACTTACATTATAATGGCCACAGGCCAACTGTGCCTGCTCACGTGTACACCTGATTTCCAGTATATATAGAAACGTGTGCATGTCCACAAACTAGTCCGCAGCCGTGTGCATCCGCATTCTCATCCATACTGGGGTATGATCGAGGTTTAACTCCCAGGTTAACTGTCTGTGTGCTCACTGGAACTGAAATGGTTCAACACTTCAGGCCTGCCCACATGTAACACTGATATTACAAATACTGACATTGTCAGTCTGAACCAAAAATTCACATCCCTTCAGAACACGAAACAATTGGAAATTTGAAATCAAATTCTAATTATTTGCCATGTAACTACACAAGACAAACAAACACCAAGGATTAGTGAATTTAATTCAGTCGGATCTCAAATTAGTGAAACTACATTCAAACAAGTTCATCTTTTTCCCAACCCAGTTTTCTTTCATCTTAAGAAAAGTAAGATTAATACATGTTTAAATAAAACAATTTGTGACTCGTTAAAAGAGGATGTCAAAGTGACTAACTAATAACAAAAACACAACAAGCTGCTGTGAAACAACCTCAAACAGGCAACAACAGCTATGACAGCACGTTTAACTGCCCCTGTAATTTACCTGTGAGGAGTCAATTATCTGTATTAAAAATGTGGAACATGTTTTGCACCATATCTACATAATAACTGATCATAAGCAAACTGTAATTTATTGTTGTCAGTCTCACGACAAGTCGGCCTGGCTGCCTCATCAAAGGGAGCAACGCCTCAAAGCGACGTTGATGACAAATACGGGCGGTGAGAAAAGTAAGGCGAGGAATTAAGCAGATGATTTACACCGGAAAGCTCTGCCTCCAATAATGGGTCGGCCTGAGGGATGACTCAGATCCAGCGGAGAGAAGGAAAGAATGAGAATAAAGACAGTAGAGAGCCTCGATTCCTCTTCATTGTTTCGAACATTTACCCTCCAATGTTAAATTCCTCATCTGATGAAGAGGTAAATCCTGCCAGTCTTTTATTCAGAG
>NW_019520523.1:0-900 GCF_002814215.2 Seriola lalandi dorsalis
GACCTCAGCAGCTCGCTGTAACTCTGGTTCTCACCTCTTTACTAAACTGGTTACCAGAGAATCAACTGGCAAATACTATACTGTCCACAAATCACAGTTTGGGTCCTACATACATATCAGCATGCTTCTTCTGTGCTAAAACAAATAATAAATAAAAGAAATAGAAATTAAAACCATCATCATCATTAGGAGAATTGTTCCCATATTTCAGGTGGTGAATTCATCTGCAAAGTCTGTGTCTATTCCCTGTTGCCTGAGCCAAAATACACTGAGTGGTGAAAGTAAAAGCTAAAAGGTGAAAGTGAAAGCTGAAGGGTAAAATCGTTTTTTATTCTTTTGTTTATTCACTTTTATATGTCCAGTTATTTTCTTTTTCCTTTTTAAATTAATTATTTTTTATGGCACTCCCATGACTCCATACTATCTGGACAAACCAGACACATTATCAGGATCAGTTATTTACAAAACTGAAAAGAGCACGTGCCTCCATTTACAGATAAAGATCTTGCAGTTGGGGAACGGACGCATGCAGTGACCTTTATTCAACATCTGGTTTAAGTCAATGAGACATAATCTATTCATCTTTGAACTGAATGTTAACAACTTTGTTTGAAACCAAAGGCTGAACTTCTCTTCATTTCTTTATTAAACACTATGTGCATATG
The DNA here is from genome assembly GCF_002814215.2 of Seriola lalandi dorsalis. Taxonomy (NCBI): domain Eukaryota; kingdom Metazoa; phylum Chordata; class Actinopteri; order Carangiformes; family Carangidae; genus Seriola; species Seriola lalandi. Next base: position 666 of record NW_019520523.1, read on the forward strand.
TTTTATAATTCTATTATATCATCATGTCTAATTACAACTTCTGCTGAAGACAGTAAAGAAAAAGGTTTAATCCGTTAGTTTTACTCTCTGGGTAATGATTTGGCACCTGACGCTCGACTAATAAAACTTCTTTACAGCAAGACCTGAGCACTGAGATGGCTCACATCTTAATATTCAGTTACCTCTGTCTTCATTGGAGTGGAGAGATGACAGGAAATGAGAGAGGCCTGCAACA
>NW_019520523.1:3245-10723 GCF_002814215.2 Seriola lalandi dorsalis
ACAGATCTTCCTCCACAGCTCTGAAGCAGCTCCTGGATGTCTCTGCTCTTTCTTATAAAGTCAACAACAGCTGGAGCTGCAGGATCTGACTCCACAGTGAACAGAATCATGGTGAAGTCATTGACTGGAGAGCTGAATGAGTTCTGGATGGTCTCTAACTCTTTCTTGTCGTCATCAGTGAGGGGACCCACAGGTAGGACCTGGATGAAGGCATGGACACCCTCAGGATCACAGAGGGAGATACACCTGAATGATTCCTCCATCACTTCCTCCTGAGGTTTTCCATACAAGGCAGGAAGCTCCACCAGGGAAACCTGACGTCCTCTCACCTCTCCCTGATGTTTAACACACTCTGATGAGTTGGAGACTGAATGAAGCTCTGTCTGACCTAAAATGGCCTTTGCTGCTGAAGTCTTCCCTGCTCCTCTCCTCCCACACAGAACCAGGTTTAAAGCTGGTTTCATGTGTTCAGACTTTAGTGTCATGGTTAAACCTGGATCCTCATCCTCAAACACATCACAGCTCAAATGATCTCCATTGTTTTCCTTTGCAGTTTGACCCAAGCGTGTTAACAGCTCTGAAAGTTCAAGGTTCTTCTGCCACAAGTATCTGTACCTACACCTTCTGATCATGTCTTTTAACGGTGGATGCTGCCTGTAATTCTCCATGAAGCCTGGCTGCTCCTCTCTGGGTGTTGATATCAGAACCAGTGAATGATCAAATGATTGATCACTGAAGAGTTTCAGGACTCTGCAGAGCTTCAGTTTGTGTTCCTCAGTGAAGTCTTCAGGCTGCAGAACCAGCAGGAACACATGAGGTCCAGGATCAGAGAGACTCACAACACTTTTCATATGTTTTGTCAGTTTGTGTTCAGAGATGTTGTAATGCAGCAGATCTGGGGTGTTGATGAGAACTATTTGTTTCTCCTTTAGCTGTCCTCTGACTCTCTGACAGCAGTCTGGTTCTTCTTTAGTGTTGAACACAGTCTTTCCCAGTATGAAGTTCACCACTGAACTCCTCTCAGACCAGCTGTTCCCCAGCAGAACAACCCTCAGCTCAGACACTGAAATGAAAAACACTGAATTATACAAGACAACCATGTGTAAACTTGATCGAGTATCAGTAACTGAAGCGATCAACCAGGGAGAGAATCACAGCGGTTTAAAGTTAGATTTTGAAAAATCCTTTCAGCATTTAGGAAAGTGTATTTCTATTATTCTATTAAACACCGTCACAGTTATTAAACACCAGAATATTTCTGACTCAGATTAGTGACTTACTGTAAGGTGGCAGGAACTCAAAGCTTTCATTACGCTTCAGATGGAGCAAATAATCTGTATTAAACACAGACATTAAAAATTAGTTTATTTATTCATTCCGTTGCATTCTGTAATCACACCTTTTGATGACACGCAATGGTGGTATCAATATTATGTCCCAGTCAGTTAACACATGCTTTCCTTCCAACTTTCCATTTAATGTAAATGAAATATTTTTTAGCACATTTCCATATAACATTAAAAAAGGCTAATAAAAAACATGAAAACAAAACCTCCAACTTCTTGTGGACAGTGTTGGGAGGGTCACTTATAAAATGTATTTCACTAAAGATTAAAGAAAACACCCATAAATATGATAAAGTATTCTGTTCAATTACTCAAGTGAGTAACGTTTTTTATCACCAGGAAAGGCAGTTTTTACCTTCTGTTTTCTCACAGCATGAAATCGGTAAAAAGATAAAAATAATTAATACATTTTCTGAGATATTTCCTGTTGCAATAATGTGGCGCTAAAGCATAACTGAATGTTGGCATGTAGACTCATTAAACATACACAGTTTAGGGCAGTTTGGCTAACGTGTGCTTGAGTGATATCAACTTCCTTTTTCATGGCAAAACATCAAACTTCACTGCGCTGCCACCTGCAGGCTATTCAACTAAAAACCCAAAAGCTCTGCAATTTAGCATCACAGAGGTTTTAAGATTAGACTGACCAAATAACCCTAACACCGGTCAGTGGTGGCCCTAATAATGTAAACCTGCAGCGCTGTATGGAGCAGGGAAGCTAGCCGACACACCAAAAGGTTGTAGTTCTGAACAGGTTGTTTAAAAGTTCAGACATTTATGTGGTTATATACCTTATTAGATAAAAATGACTGGCAGAATGTATAGTATATAGTGGTTTCCCCTTGGTAGTTTGTTTGTTAGCTAGTCATGATGCTAACAGAATGCTATCAGCCTGATCTGCAGTAGCCAATTGGTTAGCAGTTTGGCTAAGAAGGTAGCTCGCTAGGTAGGAAATGTGACCAGTTCAACAAAACTACTTTTAAATTAAAATGATTTAAAACAGTAATCCCTTCATGCAATTATTTATTTTAAGAGTATAACTGTGTTCTGATTACCACCTGTTTAAACTGACTAACTAAATACAGTTACTTACATTTTGTAACACAAACAGAAATCCTTCTCTGCAACTGTGCTATTTGAATAGAAATATTTTTGAATATTTGAATATAAAATTTGATAGAAAGTCTGACTGGACTCACCAGAAGCTGCAGCCATACTGTCACTCTGCTGGAAACCCACGACAGATAATCACCTGGATTATTCTGTATGCAGAGACCACTGAGGTTAGTGTTATTCACAAAGCTGTTATTCAGATGTACATGTCATTTAACCTGCATGTCAGGTTTGCTTATTCTACTCACATCCTACAAATATTTCAACATTAAAAAAAAAGCTAAATCTGTTTGTGCAAATTCTCATTCGTCCAGGTCATTGTTATCTCTTTCTCAGATTAAATCGAAGGCAACTGGACTTGTATTTGTCTGTGGAAATCTGTTGAATGGAGGAAGCATCCTTCGCTAAATTTCCATAATCTAGAAAATCACTGTGAAACAAACAGGAACAGTTTTATTACATGTACGCCTTTATCTTGGACTCTGTACTCTGTAATAAGGAGTGGTTTATATGCTGAGCAATAAAGTGATAGAGGCATGAATAGATCAGATCAGATCTCCAATCACCAATAAAGACTATAAAAATCGCCATTTTAAAACCACATTTCTATCCTGATGAACAAATCTGTGCACCTTAGACAAAAACATCTCTTCTGTATCTTCATAAACACTTGAATATACCTACCTGATCTTGTTGCTGTTGCCATGACCTCTAGGTCAGTTTCAGTGTCTTTTACAGCAGATTGTTTCCAGTTGTTGGGAGTTGTCATCTGTGTCAATCATATAAAGTTATATAATTAAATGAACACACAAACAAGTAGTTATCTTCACAGAACTGAACATTTCTGCTTCTATTATCCTGTGTATATTTTTATTTGTTCTCATGTCTTTTGAAGCCACTCACCTGGATTTGTTACTGCGTCAGTTCACCTTCTTGCTCCTGAAGGAAAGTACAGACTCCACACCGACAACTGACTCACTGAGAGCTGAGCCACAGCAGCCACTGGTCAGAAGGTGAGTCACGACAAGGATCAAAGATGAAAATACTGAGACTTTGATCCTGAGATACATGAACTCCTTTCAAAATGGCTGTCACTAAAAAGCATGCAAGTGCATTATGGGTGAAATTCTTGGATTCGAAACGTGTTCTTTATGATACGATTTTTTTTTTTTAAAAACTCTTTTTACTTTTATTTGTGTAAATTAAATTATGTCGGTGTTGCATTGCAGTCATTTATGTGTTCGTATTATCTTTGGATTGTGAAACCATTTGGTTTGCTGTTCTTATAAACTTATAACAAGAAACATTTGACGAGACTGAAGAACACAAATGATCCTAAAAAAAGAAATTGAACAGAAGTGTGGCCTTCCGTGACCTCCTCCTGGATTCGTTAACAGTTTTTAACCAAAAATAAATAAATAAATACAGTACGTTTCAGCCCATTTAGAAATTTAGTGGCGAGTTCAGGAGTTTTTAGAACCAACCATGTTTTTCTGAGTAGGTACCATGACATGAAATTGACAGATAATGCAACAGATATATTTTCTTGGCCTCAGCACATTACCTTTTGTTCTCAATATTTAACCATAAAGGTGGCAGATCATACAGGCGATTATAGGAGGCAGTAACAAATAACTGATTTTGTTGTTTTATTGTTAGGACCTAGAGATTTTCCAGGTTAAACATCAGAAACAAGGACTGCCAACAGCCCAGCAAGAGGTGTGTTTGTCCAATTAGGGTTATAAAAGGAAGGAACTGTCAGGAGAGTAAATATGTCTGTTTTTATTTTTGTCCAACTTGCGTATTTTTTTCCCAACTATAAACAATGAAGTGCACCACTTTTATTTCAAACAGAATTATTCTGCCTTGCATAAAGAATAAGCATGGTATTAGCGTAACTTGAAAAAAAACAAAAGCTGCTGATTGTGATTATGAATCTGCATCAAGTCAAAATTCTCTTGACTGACTTTCAAGGAAAAGCAGGGAAGAGGTTGTCAGAGGGACCAAGGCACATTTTAAGCTTACTCTGGTGCAGTTAACAAATATCACTGTATATTTTAAATAAACAAAATAAGGTTGGATACAATAGATATCAATAGTACATGTATGAATGATATTAAAAACTTAAACACAGTTTAGGGTTCTATGGTCTGGATCAAGGTACATTTTAACTGTTTGCTTTTTTAATACAATTGACAAAGGAAGCACCAATGACTGATCATTTTTCTGTTTTGCTTTTAAATTTGAGCAAAAAACTAAAATTCATCTTGATTTCTTGTTTTCCATAATTAATGAGAAAACAAATTTACCACTCAATGTTTTTTTTTTTCCTTTGTGGGTAGGCATTCAACACTCCCTTCCTTCTGACTGGCTACTATGCACAATCAATTATGTTTGCAGTGCAATGACAACATACAATTATATATATACGTTACATTATATAAACTGACAGACAAGGCTACGTTATGATCACAGACCATACTTGTATTGCTGGATATGATGCCGTTTCCACCATAATTGTATAATTTATAATTATGGTCTTACTGAGAAGTGCTGCACATAAGTTAGTTGTATGACCTACAATGAAAAAACATTTTTTTTCATATTAAATGAAAATGCTGCCTTTAATTTTCATATGTTCTGTTGGTGCAAGGTTTATTAAGTAAAGCAACAGTGTTTTGTTGTATTACCTCATGTGCAGCTGAATGACCCGATCGCTTCATGTCTGTTTTGAAAATGGAACCACTTAGTAAGTTTTACTGTGAACGGTTCTGTTCTCAATAATTAGAAAGATGAATGGCATAGAACTGACAGCAAGCATGCCAAAAGTAGTTACAACAAAATGACCAGCAGGTGTCACAACCTCCTCATCAATGGGTTTGAATACTTTATGTCTCACATAATAGAAATGTGAATACGTTGACAGCCAGAAAAAAAAAACCCCACAAACATACAAATAGGCATCTATCAATAAGCTAACGAAACAATCTCCTTGATCCAGACCACTATCTGCACTTTCTGACATGGGGATCTTGGGCAAAGTCCTTCTTGGTTTGAATCTTATCCCACTGGCCGCTCTTTCAGTGTGTCATAGCAAGGACTCTGCTCCCCACTGGAGTGTCTCAAGGATAAGTACTGAGACTCCTGCTCTACACCAACTCCTTGGGTCCAATTATCAGCTCGCATGGCTTCTCATACCACTGCTATGCAGACGACATCCAACTATACCTGTCATTCACGTCTGACCACCCCACTGTCTCCGTGTGGATTTTGGCCTTTTTCATTTTTGCTTGGATAAAAGGAACGCCACCTTCATCCAAAGACTGAACTCCTGGTCATCCTGGCCAATCAGTCTCTTTATCATGATATCAGTATTAAAATTGCCTCTTCATCCCTTACCAGACCATGTTCTAGAGAAATCTGGTTGTCATGTTTGATGACCGGCTATCCTTCTCTAACCGTACTGCATCTGTCTCCCAGTTGAGCCACTTTGCTCTATACAACATCAGAAAAATCAGGCCTTATCTGATTCAGTATGCATCCAGCTCCTTTCACTATTCACTAAAAAAAGTTAGAATCAAGCTCTTACTGGATTGTAGCTTCCATGAGTGATCATGTGGAGCTACTTGATTTTTTTAATTTAGAGAAGAAATAATATGAAGGTATGCGTATAAGATAAATTTAGGCATTCTTCAGTAACAACATATGGAAGAATACTTATTAAAAAAAAAGCAACAAAAAAATGCATGTTACTGATATTATGACTATATGTTTTATAAAAATGTAGTGATATCTGTGAACAAAATCAGCGCAACATAAGTTTAAATATTTCATCTGACTTTTATACTCTTCTTCTTAATAAATATGATTTAAAAAAACAAACCAAAAAAAAACAAACAGAGCTGTGGTAGTTTCCCCTCTATAATTTAATTTTTTACAATTCCATATACAACTTTACAGCTGAAGCAAAGAACATGTCTATCATTACAATTTCAACACTTATTATCACTGAGTCAGGGAAGTCAGAAAAATGGAAGCGGTATTCCCAAACACTACTCTTGTTAAATGTACAGAGTAGCTGGTATAACTGTAGCATTATGCAATATTAAATTCATCCTAAACTACCTTAAAGTATTTCACACTGTTTCATGTTTCAAATGATAGCACTAACATTAGAGAAAGCGAGAGGGCAAAACGGTAAATTATAAAAAGGTCTGCAGTATAAACTGTAAACAGACTTCATCTCAGTGGTTGTTGACAGAGTTCCACTTACTGGACACAACGGGTGTAAATAAATAAGAGATGTGCAGTGGATCTTGGTGGATTTCTCCTCAATTTAACCATTAACTGAAATATGGTGATTGTGATTAAGAACACTCATAAAATATAATGCAGACCAACAGTTGGCAAACACACTTGAGCTTTGTGAAACAATATATTGTTATTGTATATTATTTTGTGACACTGTTTCAGGTTGTTCACTCAGCTCAGTGGTCATCTTGAAGATTGTAATTTGTGGTGGTGTCCAATTCATGTGAACTCAAGGCTCTTCCAGGCAGTGTTGGTGAAGACCTGCTGTGATCTTGACAGTTTTCCAGTGTGGACCAACATGTGTCCACATAATAACTGCGGCTTTCGCGCTGCACTGTTTTGTAGAATAAGCCTTGCATCATGTTTTACCCTCCACTGCCTTTAGGAGTGATAGATATTGATTATTATTCATTTTGGTGACCAGTGCTATCCAGGGCAAATCTGAAGAGATTAGAAAAAGATGCCATTAGAGTTTGTCCATTCATCATCAAGTACAAGAGTCTGCCTCTGATTGCTACACCACCTTGGTGGAAAATTGTTTGTAGCCTTTATCCAGCAGTCATTAAAAATACAGTATATACATACAGCATACAGCACTGACAGTGTGAGTACAAGAATTTCTTGCTCATGTTCTGTCTTCTAATCATTGGATGTTGCATGATTTTTCAGCTTGTTTATGCTTCATGCTTTTCAGTTCTTCTCTCAGTT